>NC_048574.1:57560958-57695186 GCF_013265735.2 Oncorhynchus mykiss
ACGGAAGGTGGATACTGAGAACCGGGGGTTTCAAACAAGGTGGGAGTCGGAGTATATGTTCACGAAGGTAGCTGGAAAACCTGTGTGTCTTCTGTGTGGAGAAAGTGTGGCGGTACTGAAAGAGTATAATCTGAGACGACATTATGAAACGAAACACGCGGACAAAAACAAGAATATGGACATGGAACAAAGGCTACAAAAGGCAGAGGAATTAAAACGAGGCCTCAAAGGCCAGGCTGCTGTCAAGGCCAGTTTTATTTTGGCAGAAGAGATCGCTAAATCAGCCCGGCCATTTACGGAGGGGGATTTCATCAAAAACTGCATGATTAAAGTTTGTGACGAAGTTTGCCCAGAAAAAAGGCAACTCTTTTTAAATGTGAGTCTGAGCAGAAACACCATTGCCGAGAGAGTAGACCAGTTGTCCATCAATCTAAAAGAGCAGCTTGTGAAAAAGGGAAAAGATTTTATTGCATATTCCTTGGCTGTGGATGAGAGCACCGACATTTCTGACATTGCCCAGTTGTCAATTTTCATCCGCGGAGTGGACTCCAACCTAAGCGTGACAGAGGAGTTTTTGGCTTTACGTCCTATGCATGGCACAACTACGGGGCATGATTTGTATGAAGAGGTGTCAAGATGTGTAAATGAGATGGAGCTGCCTTGGGAAAAACTCGTGGGTTTGACAACCGACGGAGCACCTGCGATGTGTGGACACAGGAGCGGACTGGTGGCGAAGATACGGGAAAAGATGCAAGAGGAAAACGCGACAGGTGAGCTGACAGCTTATCATTGTATCATACACCAGGAAGCGTTGTGCGGTAAAGCCTTGAAAATGGAGCATGTAATGAGCATCATCACGCGCACAGTTAACTTTATCAGAGCCAAAGGTTTGAATCACCGCCAGTTCAAGGCATTTCTGACGGAGTTAGAAACGGAGCATGGTGATTTGCCTTATCACACAGAGGTGCGATGGCTAAGCCAGGGAAAGGTGCTTCAAAGATGTTTCGAGCTTCGTGAGGAGATTTGTCTGTTCTTGGACAGCAAAGGGAAAGACACAACACAACTCCGAGACGAAATGTTTCTGTGTGAAATGGCTTTTCTGTGTGACATTACGAGTCATCTGAATGCAATAAACTTGCAGCTGCAGGGTCGGGATCGTGTCATCTCTGATATGTACAGTACAGTGAAGGCATTTAAAACCAAACTGACTCTGTGGGAGACGCAGATGCGGAAAGAAAATTTGAGCCACTTTCCCAGCTGCCAGACCATGAAAGAGAAGCTCTCTACCAGTGCGTTCCCGAGCACACAGTTGGCTGATAAAATAGGTATGCTTGCCGCTGACTTTCGACGCCGATTTGCTGACTTTGAAGCACAAAAAAGCAGGTTGGAACTGCTCGGTAACCCATTTGCTGTTGACGTGGAAAGCTCACCACCAAACCTCCAAATGGAGTTGATTGACCTCCAATGCAATGATGCACTGAGGGCAAAATATGCGGCAGTGGGTGCTGCGGAGTTCGCCCGTTTCCTCCCCGGCACAATGCCCCAGCTGCGCATCCAGGCTGCTCAAACGTTGTCTATGTTTGGCAGCACATACCTGTGTGAACAACTGTTTTCTTTGATGAACCTGAACAAAACATCACACAGAAGTCGACTTACTGCTGAACACCTCCACTCAATTCTGAGGATTTCTTCAGCTCAGAGCCTTACCCCGAACATTGATGAACTTGTGGAAAAGATGGGACACCACCAAGTATCACCCTCAACCTCAAACAAGTGAACATTACTGTGCAATCACATATTTAGAGTTTTTACTCAGTTCAAGTTTAAAAGTTAAAATTTAATATTTGTTTTCACTGCATGTTACTTCTCCTTAAACAAAGTGTTGTTTTTGATTAATAGATTTTTGCACTTTATTTTTTTGTATTTCAATCCAATTATATTTTAAAAATATTTCAGTTGAGTGGATGATAGAAAATTGCTATTATTGTTTTTTCTTTGAAGTAAATTTAGCCCACTTTTGCTAAAATAGAAAATATAGTCTACTGATGGTGCCTTGAATACCGGTTTCTTTCATTTAATGTTCATGTTATGGGGATATTTATATAAAGGAAATTTGTCTTTTGTGTCTGTTGAAAATTAAAGATTACTGACAGAGCCATAAGAAAATATTGCTTTATTTATCTGATCATATTGTAATATATTTGTTAGGTTTTCAGTAGGTTCAATTAGGTTCACTAGACTATATGCGTCATTTAAAAATTTTTCAATGAACATTCGAACAGTCCGGCCCTCGTCTTGTAGCTGATTTTTTTATTTGGCCCTCCGTCCATTTGACTTTGACACCCCTGGTGTAGATGAAGGGGAGGATATATTTGAGTGTGTCAAGTACCAGCATGCTGCTAGGTTTTCACACTCAACAGTTTCACGGTCTGTATCAAGAATGGTCCACCCCCCCAAAGGACAGCATCCCTGTGGAACTCTTTCGACACCTTGTAGAGTCCATACCTCGGCCAATTGAGGCTCTTCTGAGAGAAACCGTGGGCGCAATCCTCAATATTAGGAAGGTGTTCCTAATGTTTTGTTAATTAAAGTATTCATACCAATTGATTTATTCCACATTTTACAGCCTAAATTCAAAATAGATTAAATATATGTTTTTCCTTCACCTATCTACACACAATACCTCATAATAACAAAGTGAAAATATGTTTTTAGAATGTTTGCACATTTATTGAAAATGAAATACAGAAATATCTCAAATATCTACATAAGTCTTCACACCCCCGAGTCAATACCTTGTAGAAGCATATTCGGCAGCAATTACAGCTGTGTCTTCTTGGTAAGTCTCTAAGAGCTTTGCACCCCTGGATTGTACAATATTTGCACATTATTCTTATTATTCAAGGTCTGTCAAGTTAGTTGTTGATCATTGCTAGAAAGCCTTTTTCAAGTCTTGACATAGATTTACAAAACGATTTAAGTCAAAACTGTAGCTAGGCCACTCAGGAACATTCAATGTCGTCTTGGTGAGTAACTCCAGTGTATATTTCGCCTTTTGTTTTAGGTTGGTGTCTTGCTGAAAGGTGAATTCGTCTCCCAGTCTTTTGGATAGCAGACCGAACCAGTATTTTGCCTTTGCTTAGCTCTATTTCATGTATTTGTATCTGAAAAAACTCCCAAGTCCTTGCCAATGACAAGCATACCCATAACATGATGCAGCCACCACCATGCTTGAAAAACTGAATAGCGGTACTCAGTGATGTGTTGGATTTGCCCCAAACATAACGTTTTGTATTCAGGAAATTAAGTTACATTTTTGCCACATTTTTTTGCAGTTTTCCTTATTGCAAACAGGATCCATGTTTTGGAATAGTTTTATTCTGTACTGGCTTCCTTCCTTCTTTTCGCTCTGTCATTTAGGTTAGTATTGTTGATTTAACTACAATGTTGTTGATCCATCCCCAGTTGTATCCTATCACAGCCATTAAACTCTGTAACTGTTTTTATGTCACCATTGGCCTCATGATGAAATCCCTGAGCGGTTTCCTTCCTCTCCGGCAACTGAGTTAGGAAGGACAAGTGCATCTTTGCAGTGACTGGGTGTATTGATATCTTCACCATGCTCAAAGAGATATTCAATGTTTGTTTTTGATATTTTTTACCCATGTACTAATAGGTGGTCTTCTTTGCAAGGCATTGGAAAACCTCCCTGGTCTTTGTTTTTGAATCTGTGTTTGAAATTCACTGCTAAACTGAGGGAGCTTTTACATAATTGTATGTGTGGGGTATAGAGATGAGGTCGGCATTCAAAAACCATTTTACACTCTACTATTGTACACAGAGTGAGTCCATGCAACTTATTATGTGACTTGTTAAAGCACATTTTTAATCCTGGATTTATTTAGGCTTGCAATAACGAAGGAGTTGAATAGTTATTTTAAGACGTTTTAGCTTTTCATTTTTTATTAATTTGTGCACATTTCTAAAAACTAAAGTCGACTTTGATATTGTGGGATATTGTGTGTTGGCCAGTGACACTTATCATTTTCAAATTCAGGCTGTAACACGAACACATTTTGAACACGTCAAGGGGTGTGAATACTTTCTGAAGACACTGTGTATACAGTATATATAGGACTACGGTTTAATTGAAGTTTTGGTTCTGAAAACACTGTATGTCAAGTTTTGTATTTGTTTTTCCCCACACAACAAAGACGAGAGGCATGGAGGAAGTTACTATCCTGTTATCCCAGCAGCAGCCCTGGTGGTGTTCCCAGACATCTTTGCAGTGTCATTCACCTTAGGGTGAGGCTAACATAGATAAGATGAATGTACTGTAACACAGTTCACTTATCCTTTACGTGTCCTTCATAGACAGCTATTTCTGTCTAACCTATTCTGTGTGCAATCAATTTCTCACTTCATATTATCCAGAGAATCTTTGAAAGTTGAGTGATGGTGGATGACCAAGTCTATGAAAAGCAGAGAGCAAAATTAGTGAGAGAAAGTAGGTTGGTTGAAATTGGAAACCGGTGGGATAGTGACACAACGCTGCCTGGAAGAGTCTTTGGAATCTCCCTGATTTAACCCTTTTCAATGTTTACCAAAAGAAAAATGATTACAATTAATTCATTTTTTTCAACCTGAGACTCATTGGCCTTGGCTCATTTTCTGTGAAGAACATGTAAAATAACACATTTGCACACTGTGCCCCCCCCTTCACATTTATATTATATATGTGGTGTTAGGGGTCACTGGACCTGAGGGTAATACAAGTGTGGAAAAATGTGTGTAGGTAAAAACAAGTAAAAATTAAACAAAAAGGTTTGCTGTGTGCCCTCACTCTGTCTTCCTCCTCCCTGGGCCTGCTGTTTCAACATAGCAGCAAGAACCTGTCTGTCTGTCACGACTTCCGCCCAAGTCGGTCCCTCTCCTTGTTGGGGCGGCGTTCGGCGGTCGACGTCACCGGTCTTCTAGCCATCGCCGCTCCACCTTTCATTTTCCATTTTTTTTTGTTTTTTGTTTTTGTCTCCTCATAATTACTATCTGTCTTTAGCCCTCTGTTCCCTCCATGTCTGTGTGGGGTATTGTTTATTGTCGAAGTTGGCACGCTTCCGGCTGGTTAGCGCCAGGTTTTATTTGTACCCGTGATTTGTGGCAGCCGGTACTTTGTACTTTGTTGTGGTACTTTGTGCTGCCTCAATTGTTTTGGGCATTTGTTTTTGTGATGCGGTTGAGTTCTGGTCTTACAAGTACCTCAGTAAAGTGCTTCTTGTTCACTCATCTCTGCTCTCCTGCACCTGACTTCCATGCACCAGCTACACCCACCTTTGACACTGTCTCCCTGCCTGCCTCCCTGTCTCCCGCTTTTCTCGCACTCTTTACCCTTTGTAGTGTGTGAAACTAAACTATGTCCTGCGGGAACCTGCACAATGTTAATACAATACATTATTCCGATACTACGATTTTCAATGTATCGAAATAATGTATTTTCCTACACTCTACCCCAGCCAGGTGCAAATTGGGGCAGGGACACAACAAATAAATAGCTTTGCATGTTGTGGCTCCTTACCACAATCAATCACTATGGCAAAAATAATCTCTGCTTAGAGAAATACTTTTTACAGAGAGAGAAGCTAGTGTGGATGGAGTATTCCATTTTGGAAGATGAAGAATTTTCACGACTCTGTCAATTCTGACCCTTAGTCTGACAGTGTGTTGGAAGAAGAGGATGAGATCGACCCTCAGCCAGCCCCAGGACCAGCCCGTTAGCAGCCAGCTCATCAGCAGCCTGCAGGAGGAGAAATAGGAATGTCAAAAAATGGTGAGTTTGAATGGTCTTCTTGCCCAAGGTATGAGCCACCCCGCATGGCTGCCAATGTGATAAGGATGCAACCAGGGCCGACGCGGATGGTGGTTACTCATGTCCAAGACAGAAAGTCTTCTTTTGGACTGTTCATCCCAGACAACATTATTCTGGACTGCACTAATTTGGAGGGAAGGTATGTTTTTGGAGAGAGATGGAAGGAGATGGACCAAACTCATTTACATGCACACTTTTGGGTTCTTATTCTTCCTGGTGTTTTCAGATCCAATGTGGAATTGTTTTATTTTTTTATTTCACCTTTACTTAACCAGGTAGGTAAGTTGAGAACAAGTTCTCATTTATAATTGCGACCTGGCCAAGATAAAGCAAAGCAGTTCGACACGTACAACAACACAGAGTTAAACATGGAGTAAAACAAACATGCAGTCAATAATACAGTAGAAAAATAAGTCTACATACAATGTGAGCAAATGAGGTGAGATAAGGGAGGTAAAGGCAAAAAAAAGGCCATGGTGGCGAAGTAAATACAATATAGCAAGCAAAACACTGGAATGGTAGATTTGCAGTTGAAGAATGTGTGAAGTAGAGATAGAAATAAGGGGGTGCAAAGGAGCAAAATAAATAAATAAATAGTAGGGGGAGAGGTAGTTGTTTGGGCTAAATTATAGATGGGCTATGTACAGGTGCAATAATCGGTGAGCTGCTCTGACAGTTGGTGCTTAAAGCTAGTGAGGGAGATAAGTGTTTCCAGTTTCAGAGATTTTTGTAGTTCGTTCCAGTCATTGGCAGCAGAGAACTGGAAGGAGAGGCGGCTAAAGGAATTGGTTTTGGGGGTGACCAGAGATTATATACCTGCTGTAGTGCGTGCTACAGGTGGGTGCTGCTATGGTGACCAGCGAGCTGAGATAAGGGGGGACTCTACCTAGCAGGGTCTTGTAGATGACCTGGAGCCAGTGGGTTGGTGATGAGTATGAAGCGAGGGCCAGCCAACGATTGCGTACAGGTCTCTGTGGTGGGTAGTATATGGGGCTTTGAATCCATTGTGGGATACAGAAACTGACAGATAACTTTTCCGCGCATCAATGTCTCTGGAAAACATCCACATTATTTCCAGGATTATCCGCTTCGATAACCGAGACACCAGACCAGCCTGGTGACAGAAAGACAAGCTAGCTGCAAGCAGGTCAGTGTGGGACAAGTGGATGGACCGCCTTCCCCTGTTTTACAACCCTGGGCCCAACGTTACTGTTGATGAGCAGTTTATGCCATTTAGGGGCCCCTTCAGGCAGTACATACCGTCTAATCCCGCAAAATATGGAGTCAAGATCTGGGTTGCCTGTGATGCTGTTTCATCATATGCCTGGAAGCCAGATGGAGGAACGTGTTGACCTGGAAGTGACATAGGGACTCCGTGGCCACAGCATCACATAGGATAACTTTTTTAATTCACACAAGTTGGGGCAGTAGCTCCTCAAGAGGATCCTGACGATGGTAGGAACAGTACAAAAAAACATGCCAGAGCTCCTCAGCTCCTCAGCTGTTGAATACATAGAACAGGCCTATCAATCCCTCTAAGTTTCTGTTCACGGCCGACACGTCCCTACTGTCCTACATACCAAAGAAAGGCAAAAATGTGGTACTCACGAGTACGCTGCATAGGGATGGGAGATTCTGTGGCCAGGAACATAAAAAACATTTTTTTTTTAAACATAAAAAAACAGAAATCATAATGGATTACAATGCCACAAAAGGAGGGGTGGACAATTTAGACAAGCTAGTGACTGGCTACAGTTGAAAAAGAAGAACCCCACGCTGGCCACTTGTGATATTCTTCAACATCTTGGGCATCTCAGCAGACAACTCGTTTGTCATCTGGATGGCGTTGAACCCAGATTGGAACAGAGGAAAGCTCCAGAGGAGACATCTCTTTCTCAAGGAGCTGGGCAAGGTATTGGTAAGATCTCAAACCAGAGGAGGCAACATATCCCAAAGACCCCAGTTTCTGCAGCAATCATGAGGACCATTCAGGAGGAGGATGCTGGTACCCCCATCTGCCCGACCCTCAGAACCAACAACTCCCAACAAATACCTGAAGTAAGTGTGAGTGATGTTGTTGCATGTGTGTGTGTCGGACTCTCCTACCTTGGCCTGCTGTAACTTTATAAGTGAGTGAGTGAGATGTTAGTAAAACTCCTGAACTCAGTTTTTTTATCATTCTAGATTGCAGCTGGTAGCAACCAGAAGAAGTGCTGTGATGCGTGTGGACCCAAGAAGGACAGGAAGACACAGTACACATGCATCAAATGCAAGAAATACATTTGTAACACTCACAGTAAAACTCTCTCCCTCGTGGTGGGTTGGCGCCCCCCCCCCAAAAAATAACAAAAACACACACAAAGGTAAAGGCTGGGCTGCAGCTGACAACACAGACATGTGTCTCAGGAATACATTTTGGAAGAGCAGCCAGATTGTGGGAGGGTTGGGGGTCTGTGTGGGGTAACCAGAGATCTGTGTGGGTGTGTTGCTTGGGACAACTCAGCCAGGTTAAACCTAGTAGATTGTACTTGGTAGGGGTGGGTGGGATAACCAAGTTGTGTGGGGGGCTGAAATGTGCCTTGGCAAAGAGCTCATCAACTGCTTTAGCGTTTAAATTAATAATTTACCCTGTCCACAATCAGACATACAGTGCTGAATGTATCATCAACATCAAATCTGCATATAGCTGTACCGGTCTCTGACTCTCTCATTCCCTTCATAAGTTAACCTGGTTGCTTTAGCTCAAGTAAAACTACACTAATAAATGTATACAAATGAGTGAATGTCAACATACTTGGATTCAGTCAACACCACAACACCCCCATATTGTCTGTATGTGTGTGTGTTAGAGAAGTGTACATGCACACTCACGCACGATCGCCATCTATGTCAGCGTGTGGTTATCGCTTATTTGTTCTCTCTGAGGTCAGTACCCTATATGGGTCAGTCGCTGTCATTCTTCTTATAGGGGAGATGTGAGAAATCCCTATGTCTCTGAACAGCTTCTCTCAAGCAAGAGATCTGACACCACAAACCATCCTCTCAGTCCCCTGCACCTAAATGTATCAGACACTGTTATCAAGAGTGACTTACAATAAGTGCATTCAACTAAAGTGGGTAAGATAACCAGACGTCTAGTCAGGGTCTCTAAACTAGACAGGATGTGGTGGGGCTGCAGAGAAACAGAGATGATAGATAATGGGGGCAGGGAGAAATACACCATCTCTGACTGATATCATCAACCACACGGCCAAGGTGACAAGCAGCAAAGTAGAGTAGGGTAGGGCTAATGCCAAATAAAGTTACGTTAATTTTGAGGATATGGTACGTGCTTTATTTGTCTCTTGCAGATGGCGGAGTCTTAGCAAAGATTAGGGACGGCTGCTGTGTGAAACTCCACTGTAAAAGTGTAAAGTCTCAAAACAGCATGGTTGTGTATTGATACCATGGAAAGTACTTCACCTAATCAAAAAGCAGATCAAATCAAACGTTGTTGGTCACATACACATACTTTGGGGATGTTATTGCTGGTGCAGCGAAATGCTAATGTTTCTAGCTCCAAAAGAGCAATACTGTAATAATAGGGCAGCAGATAACCTGGCAGTTTAGAGCACTGGGCCAGTAAACGAAAGGTATAATCTGTCGTTCTGCCCATGAGCAAGGCATCTAACCCTAATTGCTCCAGGGGTATTGGCCGATCCCTGGTCGAAACCCCACTCTCTGAGGGTGTCTCGGGGGGAGGGAGATATGCAACAAAATACATTTCCATTTCACACCTCACACTTGTACAGGTTACCAACTTGTACATACAGTGTGACATGACTAAAACTGATAGGAGAATTATGTTCTCGTGTTCATTAACCAATTCAATTGTAATTACTCAGTCTGCTGTATCAGGATTTGTAAGATACTGATAGAAATGAAAACAGACGGAGGCCCAGTCTACCACAGTCAAATGTTTATTCACGGGAACGTTCTAAAGTCAAGAATACAAAACAATTCATTTTATATTGACTTCTCACACACAAACATACGCACACACATACACACAAACATACCCACACACATAAACACAAACATACGCACACATATACGCACACACATAAACACAAACATACGCACACACATACACACAAACATACCCACACACATAAACACAAACATACGCACACATATACGCACACACATAAACACAAACATACGCACACACATACACACAAACATACCCACACACATAAACACAAACATACGCACACACATACACACAAACATACCCACACACATAAACACAAACATACGCACACACATACAAACAAACATACGCACACACACATACACACAAACATACGCACACACATACAAACAAACATACGCACACACACATACACACAAACATACGCACACACATACACACAAACATACGCACACACATACACACAAACATACGCACACACATACGCACACACATAAACACAAACATACGCACACACATACACACAAACATACGCACACACACATATACACAAACATACGCACACACATACACACAAACATACGCACACAAATACACACAAACATACGCACACAAATACACACAAACATACGCACACACACATACACACAAACATACGCACACACATAAACACAAACATACGCACACACATACGCACACACATAAACACAAACATACGCACACACATACACACAAACATACGCACACACACATAAACATATGCACACACATACACACAAACATACGCACACAAATACACACAAACATACGCCCACACTGTCTGTCTCACTACCCAGCCGACAGAGATAGTGACCTTGTCCTTGAGACGTACTCCCCGTTCTCTCCCAAATCTCTAGTCAGGTCGGCACCAAGCTCAGACAGTCTGTGTTTAAAATACCATAAAGACATATTGTTTTACCCTAATTCTGACTAGGACTACACATTTATTGATTATGATTTCATACATTATAATCAATTCCATACAATCATGTTTCAGGGCGGAATATTCTAATCATTCAATTAACAGACAATTCTCAACTATCAAAAACTACCCCCTAATTATAACAATACACACAAATCCCCAACATACAAAATAATGGAATTAAGAAATATCAGAACAAGTAATGTCAGAGTCTGGAATATATATATATATATATATATATACAGTGGGGAGAACAAGTATTTGATACACTGCCAATATTGCAGATTTTCCTACTTGCAAAGCATGTAGAGGTCTGTCATTTTTATCATAGGTACACTTCAACTGTGAGAGACGGAATCTAAAACAAAAATTCAGAAAATCACATTGTATGATTTTTAAGAAATTAATTAGCATTTTATTGCATGACATAAGTATTTGATACATCAGAAAAGCAGAACTTAATATTTGGTACAGAAACCTTTGTTTGCAATTACAGAGATCATACATTTCCTGTAGTTCTTGACCAGGTTTACACACACTGCAGCAGGGATTTTGGCCCACTCCTCCATACAGACCTTCTCCAGATCCTTCAGGTTTCGGGGCTATCGCTGGGCAAAACCAACTTTCAGCTCCCTCCAAAGATTTTCTATTGGGTTCAGGTCTGGAGACTGGCTAGGCCACTCCAGGACCCTGAGATGCTTCTTATGGAGCCACTCCTTAGTTGCCCTGGCTGTGTGTTTCGGGTTGTTGTCATTCTGGAAGACAATAACCGTCTTCAATGCTATTACTGAGGGAAGGAGGTTGTTGGCCAAGATCTTGTGATACATGGCCCCATCACCTTCCCCTCAATACAGTGCAGTCCTGTCCCCTTTCCAGAAAAGCATCCCCAAAGAATGATGTTTCCACCTCCATGCTTCACGGTTGGGATGGTGTTCTTGGGGTTGTACTCATCCTTCTTCTTCCTCCAAACATGGCGAGTGGAGTTTAGACCAAAAAGCTTTATTTTTGTCTCATCAGACCACATGACCTCCCATTCCTCCTCTGGATCATCCAGATGGTCATTGGCAAACTTCAGATGGGCCTGGACATGCACTGGCTTGAGCAGGGGGACCTTGCATGCGCTACAGGATTTTAATCCACGACGGCATTGTGTGTCACTAATGGTTTTCTTTGAGACTGTGGTCCCAGCTCTCTTCAGGTCATTGACCAGGTCCTGCCGTGTAGTTCTGGGCTGATCCCTGACCTTCCTCATGATCATTGATGCCCCACGAGGTGAGATCTTGCATGGAGCCCCAGACCGAGGATGATTGACCGTCATCTTGAACTTCTTCAGTTTTCTAAGAATTGCGCCAACAGTTGTTGCCTTCTCACCAAGCTGCTTGCCTATTGTCCTGTAGCCCATCCCAGCCTTATGCAAGTCTACAATTTTATCCCTGATGTCCTTACACAGCTCCCTGGTCTTGGCTATTGTGGAGAGGTTGGAGTCTGTTTGATTGAGTGTGTGGACAGGTGTCTTTTATACAGGTAACAAGTTCAAACAGGTGCAGTTAATACATGTAATGAGTGGAGAACAGGAGGGCTTCTTAAAGAAAGACTAACAGGTCTATGAGAGCTGGAATTCTTACTGTTTGGTAGGTGATCAAATACTTATGTCATGCAATAAAATGCAAATTAATTACTTAAAAATCATACAATGTGATTATCTGGATTTTTGTTTTTAGATTCTGTCTCTAACAGTTGAAGTGTACCTATGATTTAAAAAAAAAACAGACCTCTACATGCTTTGTAAGTAGAAAAACCTGCAAAATCGGCAGTGTATCAAATACTTGTTCTCCCCACTGTATATATATATATATATATATATATATATATATATACGCGCTACAATTAAAATGTTTGAGGTCACTTAGAAATGTCCTTGTTTTTGAAAGAAAATTACATTTTTTGTCCATTAAAATCAAATCAAATTGATCAGAAATGCAGTGTAGACATTGTTAATGTTGTAAATGACTACTGTAGCTGGAAACGGCAGATTTGTTATGGAATATCTACATAGGCCAATTATCAGCAACCATCACTCCTGTGTTCCAGTGGCACGTTATGTTAGCTAATCCAAGTTTATCATTTTAAAAGGCTAATTGATCATTAGAAAACCCTTTTGGAATTATGTTAGCACAGCTGAAAAGTTTTGTACTGATTAAAGAAGCAATAAAACTGGCCTACTGTAGACTAGTGGAGTATCAGGAGCATCAATATTTGTGGGTTCGATTACATGCTCAAAATGGCCAGAAAGAAAGACATTTCTTCTGAAACTCGTCAAGCTATTCTTGTTCTGAGAAATGAAGGCTATTCCATGCGAGAAATTGCCAAGAAATTGCCTCTTCACTGTTGATGTTGAGACTGGTGTTTTACAGGTTTAATGAAGCTGCCATTTTAGGACTTCTGAGGCGTCTGTTTCTCAAACTAGACACTCTGACGAGTTTCAGTAGAAATTCCTTTGTTTCTGGCCATTTTGAGCCTGTAATCGAACCCACAAATGTTGATGCTCCAGATACTCAACTAGTCTACAGCAGGCCATTTTTATTGCTTCTTTAATAAGTACAAAACTTTTCAGCTGTGCTAACATAATTCCAAAAGGGTTTGAACTTATCCTCTGCAGCAGAGGTAACTCTGGGTCTTCCTTTCCTGTGGTGTTCCTCATTAGAGACAGTTTCATCACAGCGCTTGATGATTTTTGCACTTGAAGAAACTTGAAATGTTCTGCATTGATTGACCTTCATGTCTCAAAGTAATGATGGACTGTCGTTTCTCCTTACTTATTTGAGCTGTTCTTGCCATAATATGGACTTGGTCTTTTACCAAATAGGACATTCTTCTGTATACCCCCCCTGCCTTGTCACAACACAACTGATTGGCTCAAACATATTAAGAAGGAAATACATTATTTTAACAAGGCACACCTGTTAATTGAAATGCATTGCAGGTGACTACCTCATGGAGAAGAGAGAATTCCAAGAGTGTGCAAACCTGTCATCAAGGCAAAGGGTGGCTACTTTGAAGAATCTAAAATCTATAAGTTGATATGTTTAAAGCTAAAGCTTTGCTTCTCCTCCTCCTTTTCCCACAGGATGAAGCTAACCCTCTACGTGCACTTGGCGCGGAAAGCCTTGACAAAATTGTCAAAAATGTCCACAACTTTGACCACGTTCAAGGGAAGCCAAACGACACTGAGACGTTCTTAGCAGACATAGAGGATGCCTTGGATGGTTACCCAAACGCTACGGGTCCTGACAGGCTTTACCCGTTGAAGCGAAAGTCGAATAGACACGTGACAAGGTTCATCCATCTTCAACAGCAACATGTGCAAAACGACTACGCAAAATTTGACACGGCTTTAAAAATAGAATTCAGTGGTTCTACGACTCCCAAACACGACAGCTCGCTGGGCTAACACTGTCAAACAAGCTCGGAATGAACACCCACAAGTATACTATCATACCTTAAGGGAACATTTCGGCATTTCGTGTATGATCAGTGAGAAAGTCCATATTGCAAATGTACGGTCCCTTACCCGACGTCCGAAATCGTTTGTAAAATTCGCGGTCGGCGTCGGGCCGTGCGGTAGGGCCGGACCTACCGGGAAGTCGTCGAATGAACTTTGTCGGACTTTCGGTTCCCGTTTAAAAAAAAAAACAAGTTTCGGACCGTTTTTCCGCCGTCCCGGACACTCCCACCAGATGGCATACGGAATCATGTGGCAATTTGGCAAAACATCACGAATCGCGACGGGGCCTTATCTCAAAAACTGAAAATATTTCGAAGCCGAAACTTGGCGAGCGTAGGTTTGGCTCAAGGGGCAGTTGGCCCCGAACGGGATGGCGTCTAGGCCTCGACGGTTTTTGAGCTACGGCCATTTTTCTGGGATTAAAGGCTTAAAATGGAAGTAGAGAAATTATTTTTCCACTTCGGGTCAAAGCCAAGGAGCCTCCGGTGTCAATAAAAAAAGAACCAGCCATTTATCTATCGTCATTTAAGAGAAACGGAACAATGACAAATTGGTGATGGTCACAAATAGGCGTTTTTTTTTTTTCAACGGTTACAGATCCAGTTGCAGGGTGTTCATACGAATCTTTTTAAAGTGTGCTGCGGAGCTCTGCGACATTTCTGTGATTTTCTATGATTTTCTGAAATAACACAATAACCGACCATTAGAATAGTAGGCCCAAAATGAAGCCTGCCCCACAATGTCATTTGCTTTTGAGTGACAGTGAGAGAACCGTTAGGGTGAGAAGAAAAATTCCACCACATGAATGTTCCTAAGGTCCTCCCGATCTCAACAAGCCTAACCTTGACCGTGTGGCATTAACCCTTCACAGTAAAACAGGGTTTTTTGATCTCACAGATTACAGTTTCATCTCTCCCCATAGGAATACATTGCCTGCACCCCTAATTTCAACCTGAGGCCTATGTGGGTTATGAATGCCGTATGAACCTGTCTTCGGTACCAGTCCATCGGGCCACTATGAGGTCTACCTGTGTCGATTCTAAGCTTCCTGGACCAACCGGAAGTGGTTCAAATGCCCCTAAAAGTGTTTACCCATACACTGCATGCAGTTTGATAGACATAGTGCATTCAACCCTGTGTAGATCAGTCAATTCTTAACGTAAGGACTTAAAACTCAGGATTCTGTAACAGCATACCCCAATGAGGATATGTGGTGACTTATAGCTTCCTGTGCCAACCGGAAGTGCCATAATTGGTGTCTCAGGGGCTGTTTCGAAGGGTTAAAAAATTCAGATCTGTCCAAAACTTCATATATGTGATTAGGCAACCCCCATGAACTGTAAATCAGTCATTTTTCCCAAAAAAAATCAAAGGAAAAAAAAATTGCACTAAAACACAACTTGGATGGAGGGACGTATTGGGGTGCGTAGAGACAGACAGTGGCCGCAATAGTTAGCTTTGTTCGAGCTAAAAAAGAACGGTCGGACCTAGAGTTCCGAAACTTTAGAAACCTGTTCTAGACCTCCGGGCCATGGTGCGTGACGAGTTACGTGGCTCTAGATGGTTCTCGGACCGAGAAACAGCCTCGTACATTCGCAATAACTTCAATTCATTTTTGCATCACGAAAATGACGACGTTTAGAAAAGTCTCAGAGACGCAAGGCTAGGTGCGTTGAAACCGGCTCGGCCCATAGAGACGGACCCCAAAGTTTCTGTCCGATAGCTCGTTCAAGGACCCCGTAGCAAGGCATGGAAATAAGTGGATTTTCAGCACCAATTAGGGTTTTTCTCGGACACCAAATGACCTATCGAGCCGAAACTCGGGATTCGGGGTCGCCTCACATAGGACTTCGCATAATGTCCGAACTGGACCCGCAGCTAGAACGTAACTATGTGTTTTACCTTTTTATTATGTTTTAAACTAGAGGCGCTGTGAATTATGGGACTGCTCTGACATATATGATAGTTGGCATCTAAATGAGTAGGAAACAGTGGGTTTGGTGTCATAATGACATCTAATTGACTGATGGACACTGACTTGCTAGTTGACTTTTGTACATTTGCAATATGTTTAAACAGAGAGGGACCATCACCAAAATGGCATTCTGAAATCAACACAAAAAATGGCATCACCATAGTCTCCAGACTGTGCTGAGTTCAACGAGCTATCCCGCTTGACCGTAGCTCGCTCGGTCTAGGCGCAGCAACCATTAGAATATTAGGCCCAAAATGAAGCCTGCACCACAATGTCATTTGCTTTTGAGTGACAGTGAGAGAACCGTTAGGGTGAGAAGAAAAATTCCACCATAGGAATGTTCCTAAGGTCCTCCCGATCTGAACAAGCCTAACCTTGACCGTGTGGCATTAACCCTTCACAGTAAAACAGGGTTTTTTGATCTCACAGATTACAGTGTCATCTCTCCCCATAGGAATACATTGCCTGCACCACAAAATTCAACCTGAGGCCTATGTGGGTTATGAATGCCGTATGAACCTGTCTTCGGTACCAGTCCATCAGGCCACTATGAGGTCTACCTGTGTTGATTCTAAGCTTCCTGGACCAACCGGAAGTGGTTCAAATCACCCTAAAAGTGTTTACCCATACATTGCATGCAGTTTGATAGACATAGTGCATTCAACCCTGTGTAGATCAGTCAATTCTTAACGTAAAGACTTAAAACTCGGGATTCTGTAAGTGGCCATGTCAATCAAGACATGTGGTGATTTATAGCTTCCTGTGCCAACCGGAAGTGCCATAATTGGTGTCTCAGGGGCTGTTTCGAAGGGTTAAAAAAGTCAGATCTGTCCAAAACTTCATATATGTGATTAGGCAACCCCCATGAACTGTAAATCAGTCATTTTTCCCCAAAAAAATCAAAGGAAAAAAAAATTGCACTAAAACACAACTTGGATGGAGGGACGTATTGGGGTGCGTAGAGACAGACAGTGGCCGCAATAGTTAGCTTTGTTGGAGCTAAAAAAGAACGGTCGGACCTAGAGTTCCGAAACTTTAGAAACCTGTTCTAGACCTCCGGGCCATGGTGCGTGGCGAGTTACGTGGCTCTAGACGGTTCTCGGACCGAGAAACAGCCTCGTACATTTGAAATAACTTCAATTCATTTTTGCATCACGAAAATGACGACATTTAGAAATGTCCCAGAGTCGCAAGACTAGGTGCATTGCGAACGTCTCGGCCCATATAGACAGACCCCAACGTTTCTGTCCGATAGCTCATTCAAGGACCCCGTAGCAAGTCATGGAAAATAGTGGATTTTCAGCACCAATTAGGGTTTTTCTCGGACACCAAATGACCTATCGAGCCGAAACTCGGGATTCGGGGTCGCCTCACATAGGACTTCACATAATGTCCGAACTGGACCCGCAGCTAGAACGTAACTATGTGTTTTACCTTTTTATTATGTTTTCAACTAGAGGCGCTGTGAATTATGGGCCTGCTCTGACATATGTGATAGTTGGCTACTAAATGAGTAGGAAAAAGTGGGTTTGGTGTCAATTGATATCCATTTGGTGTCATAATGACATCTAATTGACTGATGGACACTGACTTGCTAGTTGACTTTTGTACATTTGCAATATGTTTAAACGGAGAGGGACCATCACCAAAATGGCATTCTGAAATCAACACAAAAAATGGCATCACCATAGTCTCCAGACTGTTCTGAGTTCAACGAGCTATCCCGCTTGACCGTAGCTCGCTCGGTCTAGGCGCAGCAACCATTAGAATAGAAGGCCCAAAATGAAGCCTGCACCACAATGTCATTTGCTTTTGAGTGACAGTGAGAGAACCGTTAGGGTGAGAAGAAAAATTCCACCACTTGAATGTTCCTAAGGTCCTCCCGATCTCAACAAGCCTAACCTTGACCGTGTGGCATTAACCCTTCACAGTAAAACAGTGTTTTTTGATCTCACAGATTACAGTGTCATCTCTCCCCATAGGAATACATTGCCTGCACCCCTAATTTCAACCTGAGGCCTATGTGGGTTATGAATGCCGTATGAACCTGTCTTCGGTACCAGTCCATCAGGCCACTATGAGGTCTACCTGTGTTGATTCTAAGCTTCCTGGACCAACCGGAAGTGGTTAAAATGCCCCTAAAAGTGTTTACCCATACATTGCATGCAGTTTGATAGACATAGTGCATTCAACCCTGTGTAGATCAGTCAATTCTTAACGTAAGGACTTAAAACTCAGGATTCTGTAACAGCATACCCCAATGAGGATATGTGTTGATTTATAACTTCCTGTGCCAACCGGAAGTGCCATAATTGGTGTCTCAGGGGCTGTTTCGAAGGGTTAAAAAAGTCTGATCTGTCCAAAACTTCATATGTGTGATTAGGCAACCCCCATGAACTGTAAATCAGTCATTTTTCCCCAAAAAAATCAAAGGAAAAAAAATTGCACTAAAACACAACTTGGATGGAGGGACGTATTGGGGTGCGTAGAGACAGACAGTGGCTCCAATAGTTAGCTTTGTTGGAGCTAAAAAAGAACCGTCGGACCTAGAGTTCCGAAACTTTAGAAACCTGTTCTAGACCTCCCGTAGATGGTGCGTGGTGAGTTACGTGGCTCTAGAAGGTTCTCGGACCGAGAAACAGCCTCGTACATTTGAAATAACTTCAATTCATTTTTGCATCACGAAAATGACGACATTTAGAAATGTCCCAGAGTCGCAAGACTAGGTGCATTGCGAACGTCTCGGCCCATATAGACAGACCCCAACGTTTCTGTCCGATATCTCATTCAAGGACCCCGTAGCAAGTCATGGAAAATAGTGGATTTTCAGCACCAATTAGGGTTTTTCTCGGACACCAAATGACCTATCGAGCCGAAACTTGGGATTCGGGGTCGCCTCAGCTAGGCCAACACATAACATAAGAAATGGACCCGCAGCTAGAACGTAACTACGTGTTTTATGGTTTTTTTATGGTTTGTACCGAAGGCGTTGTGAATTTTGGGCCAGCTCTGAAGTATGCAATAGTTGGCTACTAAACGAGTTGGAAAAAGTGGGTTTGGTGTCAGTTTGTATCAGTTTGGTGGTCAGAATGATATCTAATTGACTGATGGACTCTTGTCCACTTGACTCTTGTACATTTGCAATATGATTCTATAGTGAAAAAACATCACCAAAAGCGACATTCTGAAATCAACCCAAACGAGCGATTGAGATGACCCAGAATCACTGCAAAGCCATCCCGAGTTCATCGGGCCAGTCAATTTCACATTCCTGCAGGATTTTTATAGCATGACAAATTCGTGATGGTACCTGCCCATTAAAACATATTGCAAATGCACAGTGACTTTGAAAAAGTAAGAAACAAAAAAAATACATCTAAAATTTTTTGAGCATGACAAATTCGTGATGGTACCTGCCCATTGAAACATATTCCAAATGCACAGTGACTTTGAAAAAGTAAGGAAACAAAAAAAAATACATCTAAAAAATTTTGAGCATGACAAATTCGTGATGGTACCTGCCCATTGAAACATATTGCAAATGCACAGTGACTTTGAAAAAGTAAGGAAACATAAACAAATTCGATAAACAAATTCGTGATGGTACCTGCCCATTAAAACATATTCCAAATGCACAGTGACTTTGAAAAAGTAAGAAACCAAAAAAAATACATCTAAAATTTTTTGAGCATGACAAATTCGTGATGGTACCTGCCCATTGAAACATATTGCAAATGCACAGTGACTTTGAAAAAGTAAGGAAACATAAACAAATTCGATAAACAAATTCGTGATGGTACCTGCCCATTAAAACATATTCCAAATGCACAGTGACTTTGAAAAAGTAAGAAACCAAAAAAAATACATCTAAAATTTTTTGAGCATGACAAATTCGTGATGGTACCTGCCCATTGAAACATATTGCAAATGCACAGTGACTTTGAAAAAGTAAGGAAACATAAACAAATTCGATAAACAAATTCGTGATGGTACCTGCCCATTAAAACATATTCCAAATGCACAGTGACTTTGAAAAAGTAAGGAAACATAAACAAATTCGATAAACAAATTCGTGATGGTACCTGCCCATTAAAACATATTCCAAATGCACAGTGACTTTGAAAAAGTAAGAAACCAAAAAAAATACATCTAAAATTTTTTGAGCATGACAAATTCGTGATGGTACCTGCCCATTGAAACATATTGCAAATGCACAGTGACTTTGAAAAAGTAAGGAAACATAAACAAATTCGATAAACAAATTCGTGATGGTACCTGCCCATTAAAACATATTCCAAATGCACAGTGACTTTGAAAAAGTAAGAAACAAAAAAAAATACATCTAAAATTTTTTGAGCATGACAAATTCGTGATGGTACCTGCCCATTGAAACATATTGCAAATGCACAGTGACTTTGAAAAAGTAAGGAAACATAAACAAATTCGATAAACAAATTCGTGATGGTACCTGCCCATTAAAACATATTCCAAATGCACAGTGACTTTGAAAAAGTAAGAAACAAAAAAAAATACATCTAAAATTTTTTGAGCATGACAAATTCGTGATGGTACCTGCCCATTGAAACATATTGCAAATGCACAGTGACTTTGAAAAAGTAAGGAAACATAAACAAATTCGATAAACAAATTCGTGATGGTACCTGCCCATTAAAACATATTCCAAATGCACAGTGACTTTGAAAAAGTAAGAAACAAAAAAAAATACATCTAAAATTTTTTGAGCATGACAAATTCGTGATGGTACCTGCCCATTGAAACATATTGCAAATGCACAGTGACTTTGAAAAAGTAAGGAAACATAAACAAATTCGATAAACAAATTCGTGATGGTACCTGCCCATTAAAACATATTCCAAATGCACAGTGACTTTGAAAAAGTAAGAAACAAAAAAAAATACATCTAAAATTTTTTGAGCATGACAAATTCGTGATGGTACCTGCCCATTGAAACATATTGCAAATGCACAGTGACTTTGAAAAAGTAAGGAAACATAAACAAATTCGATAAACAAATTCGTGATGGTACCTGCCCATTAAAACATATTCCAAATGCACAGTGACTTTGAAAAAGTAAGGAAACAAAAAAAAATACATCTAAAATTTTTTGAGCATGACAAATTCGTGATGGTACCTGCCCATTGAAACATATTGCAAATGCACAGTGACTTTGAAAAAGTAAGGAAACATAAACAAATTCGATAAACAAATTCGTGATGGTACCTGCCCATTAAAACATATTCCAAATGCACAGTGACTTTGAAAAAGTAAGAAACAAAAAAAAATACATCTAAAATTTTTTGAGCATGACAAATTCGTGATGGTACCTGCCCATTGAAACATATTGCAAATGCACAGTGACTTTGAAAAAGTAAGGAAACATAAACAAATTCGATAAACAAATTCGTGATGGTACCTGCCCATTAAAACATATTCCAAATGCACAGTGACTTTGAAAAAGTAAGAAAGAAAAAAAAATACATCTAAAATTTTTTGAGCATGACAAATTCGTGATGGTACCTGCCCATTGAAACATATTGCAAATGCACAGTGACTTTGAAAAAGTAAGGAAACATAAACAAATTCGATAAACAAATTCGTGATGGTACCTGCCCATTAAAACATATTCCAAATGCACAGTGACTTTGAAAAAGTAAGAAACAAAAAAAAATACATCTAAAATTTTTTGAGCATGACAAATTCGTGATGGTACCTGCCCATTGAAACATATTGCAAATGCACAGTGACTTTGAAAAAGTAAGGAAACATAAACAAATTCGATAAACAAATTCGTGATGGTACCTGCCCATTAAAACATATTCCAAATGCACAGTGACTTTGAAAAAGTAAGGAAACAAAAAAAAATACATCTAAAAAATTTTGAGCATGACAAATTCGTGATGGTACCTGCCCATTGAAACATATTGCAAATGCACAGTGACTTTGAAAAAGTAAGGAAACATAAACAAATTCGATAAACAAATGCGTGATGGTACCTGCCCATTAAAACATATTCCAAATGCACAGTGACTTTGAAAAAGTAAGAAACAAAAAAAAATACATCTAAAATTTTTTGAGCATGACAAATTCGTGATGGTACCTGCCCATTGAAACATATTGCAAATGCACAGTGACTTTGAAAAAGTAAGGAAACATAAACAAATTCGATAAACAAATTCGTGATGGTACCTGCCCATTAAAACATATTCCAAATGCACAGTGACTTTGAAAAAGTAAGAAACAAAAAAAAATACATCTAAAATTTTTTGAGCATGACAAATTCGTGATGGTACCTGCCCATTGAAACATATTGCAAATGCACAGTGACTTTGAAAAAGTAAGGAAACATAAACAAATTCGATAAACAAATTCGTGATGGTACCTGCCCATTAAAACATATTCCAAATGCACAGTGACTTTGAAAAAGTAAGGAAACAAAAAAAAATACATCTAAAAAATTTTGAGCATGACAAATTCGTGATGGTACCTGCCCATTGAAACATATTGCAAATGCACAGTGACTTTGAAAAAGTAAGGAAACATAAACAAATTCGATAAACAAATTCGTGATGGTACCTGCCCATTAAAACATATTCCAAATGCACAGTGACTTTGAAAAAGTAAGAAACAAAAAAAAATACATCTAAAAAATTTTGAGCATGACAAATTCGTGATGGTACCTGCCCATTGAAACATATTGCAAATGCACAGTGACTTTGAAAAAGTAAGGAAACATAAACAAATTCGATAAACAAATTCGTGATGGTACCTGCCCATTAAAACATATTGCAAATACACAGTGACTTTGAAAAAGTAAGGAAACATAAACAAAAAAACATCCCAAAAAATGTTGGGTAACCAGCTGCATATTTTAGATCACAAGCTTGAATTTTGAGCATGACAAATTCGTGATGGTACCTGCCCATTAAAACATATTGCAAATGCACAGTGACTTTGAAAAAGTAAGGAAACATAAACAAATTCGATAAACAAATTCGTGATGGTACCTGCCCATTAAAACATATTGCAAATACACAGTGACTTTGAAAAAGTAAGGAAACATAAACAAAAAAACATCCCAAAAAATGTTGGGTAACCAGCTGCATATTTTAGATCACAAGCTTGAATTTTGAGCATGACAAATTCGTGATGGTACCTGCCCATTAAAACATATTGCAAATGCACAGTGACTTTGAAAAAGTAAGGAAACATAAACAAAAAAACATCCCAAATTTTTTTTTTTGGGTTACCAGTTGCATATTTTAGATCACCAGGTGCACATTTCAGGTCACCAGGTGCACATTTCAGATCACCAGGTGCACGGAGGAAAATATTTACTTTTGACTTTGACTTTTGACTTCCTATGACATCATATTGCAAATGGAGAAAACATATGCCTTATGCACAAGTAAAACAAAAAGAAATATGTAATACAAGTTGACCAAGGTATAGTTTGAGCAAAGTAAAGTTTGAATTTTGAGCATGACAAATTCGTGATGGTACCTGCCCATTAAAACATATTGCAAATGCACAGTGACTTTGAAAAAGTAAGGAAACATAAACAAAAAAACATCCCCAAAATTTTTTTTTGGGTTACCAGTTGCATATTTTAGATCACCAGGTGCACATTTCAGGTCACCAGGTGCACATTTCAGATCACCAGGTGCACGGAGGAAAATATTTACTTTTGACTTTGACTTTTGACTTCCTATGACATCATATTGCAAATGGAGAAAACATATGCCTTATGCACAAGTAAAACAAAAAGAAATATGTAATACAAGTTGACCAAGGTATAGTTTGAGCAAAGTAAAGTTTGAATTTTGAGCATGACAAATTCGTGATGGTATCTGCCCATTAAAACATATTGCAAATGCACAGTGACTTTGAAAAAGTAAGGAAACATAAACAAAAAAAATCAAAAACATTTTGTTGCACATTTTAGATCATCAGTTGCACGGAGGAAAATCGTTACTTTTGACTTTGACTTTTGACTTCCTATGACATCATATTGCAAATGGAGAAAACATATGCCTTATGCACAAGTAAAAAAAATATGATAATAAAGCATGACTAAAGTATGTTGATAAAGTTCTTATACATGTGTAATTGACACAAAAATCGAAAGAATTTTGAAAAAAGGTCCAGAAAGCACTTTTTTAAGGATGTGTGAAGTTTTTTACCAAATTTTGACATTTTTGACTTTTGACTTTTGACTTCCTATGAAATCATATTGCAAATGGACAAAACATATGCCTTATGCGCATGTACTTAAAAAAAATATATATATGATGACAAAAGTATACTCATACAGTACTTACCCATGTGTAATTGACAAAAAACTCGAAAGAATTTCGAAAAAAGGTCCAGAAAGCACTTTTTTAAGGGTTTTTAAGTTTTTTTTAAAAAATGTCATTTTTCAAAATTTGGCTTTTGGATGTTGACTTGGGTGCCATTTGCAATATGAAATGCCCCGGTGGAACGCACACGCCCCCTATTGGAATTTTGAAGTGTTACAATTGGCAATTGCCATATGGCATTTGCAATATACTTTGCATGAATCAACGCCAAATTGGGTGGTATTGACCATCGTGTACATGGTTTGTCCAATGCCAATATACCGCCATTTGTTTTTGTCCAAATCAGGGGGGTATTCCCTTACATAGTTTTCGTTCAGCTTACTTTGGCTTGCTCACTGAAACAGGAATGGAAGAGCTATTACTATTTTGTCAAGCATGCATCCCAACTTCATTAACTACTTGGGCCCTACAGCCCACGTTGGCTTGCAAATCTCAGAACTCAGAGAGCTTGCAAGCACAGCTTTTGAGGCAACAAAAATAAGCTGCGCTAAGAGCCCTGACATCTCAGTTTTCAATATTGAACATGAGCACTCACTCCAGTTAGATGGTGCATTATCAGGTACATGTGTTGAGTGTTGAGAGATGAAACACAACAATGGTATCTACCACGAAACTACAATACCAATAACCACTGTGGTCCAAATAATTACAAAGAACGTTGCCACCAAAACAATTACCCAACCCACACAAAATGTCAGGGCACAAGGGTAACAAACAAAGGGTTCAGTGACGATCAAAACGTAGACCGATGCTCTCTAGAAGTTCTGCTGAGAGAATTACAAAATCGCCAAAAATTAGACAAAGAGGATAAAGATAAGTCGCCATGACTTCGGATTTGCAGAAGAACATTAGCGAGGATGTAAACAATCAAATGACCCCGGCTCTCACTCGAACATCTATGCTCAATCAAGAAACAAGCTCCCGGCACTTGACTATATACTCAGATACAAATGTTGTGACACACAAGCTAAACATCATTGCATTAGCCAATTCCATTCAAACTCCAATAAGTCAATCTGTTTCCACCATGAACACAAATGACCCATCACGCCGTTACGAACAACCACTCCACTTTGTGGGTAATATGATCACAAAACGCAACTCTGAAAGTCGCTACCTGGAAGTAGTCCTAGAAGACTGCTTAATCGGTGATGCGGAATCGACAATGTCGCTCATCTATCAAATATTGTTTATTGATTTCAAAAAGGCTGTGAACCCAGCTAAACTTAGGTTATAAACGGAACGATGCAACACTAAACTTCGAGGTTTCATTCAGACTACCTCTGCCCTCACAATGCGAATCATGCTGAAACTACACTCCCAATAGGTATCGCTTGTTCACCCTGTTGTTGTGACTTTACTTTCATTAATCTGATGACTGTTATTTAACTAATCAATTAACTATGTTTAATTTGTTACCCGATTAAATTAATAATTTAACAATGAACTTATTAGGATATGGGGCACCAGGAGAGCAGTTGTTTAAAGAGTTACTCCAGAATTAAGTCTTTACCTATCACATCCATAAAACAGTCAACGTATTAATCATAACCTTGTATCACATCACCATTCTAATCAGTCGTAACCTCCTGCATCTGCAAAAACCCCAGCCTTACTTATGATTCAGTACTACACAAATTGGTTTAATTATTTATTTACTAGCTAACTAAATGATAACACCGGATAAAAATACACACTTAATACATTAGAAAAAGATCCCTCGCGGCTGAAACAATATTACAGCTTTTTACAATAGACATTGAGAGGGCGAGTGAGAGAGAGAGACATTTATCGTTGATACATTTTAGGAACTACAGTCACAGTAATCATACAGTGCCTTGCGAAAGTATTCGGCCCCCTTGAACTTTGCGACCTTTTGCCACATTTCAGGCTTCAAACATAAAGATATAAAACTGTATTTTTTTGTGAAGAATCAACAACAAGTGGGACACAATCATGAAGTGGAACGACATTTATTGGATATTTCAAACTTTTTTAACAAATCAAAAACTGAAAAATTGGGCGTGCAAAATTATTCAGCCCCTTTACTTTCAGTGCAGCAAACTCTCTCCAGAAGTTCAGTGAGGATCTCTGAATGATCCAATGTTGACCTAAATGACTAATGATGATAAATACAATCCACCTGTGTGTAATCAAGTCTCCGTATAAATGCACCTGCACTGTGATAGTCTCAGAGGTCCGTTAAAAGCGCAGAGAGCATCATGAAGAACAAGGAACACACCAGGCAGGTCCGAGATACTGTTGTGAAGAAGTTTAAAGCCGGATTTGGATACAAACAGATTTCCCAAGCTTTAAACATCCCAAGGAGCACTGTGCAAGCGATAATATTGAAATGGAAGGAGTATCAGACCACTGCAAATCTACCAAGACCTGGCCGTCCCTCTAAACTTTCAGCTCATACAAGGAGAAGACTGATCAGAGATGCAGCCAAGAGGCCCATGATCACTCTGGATGAACAGCAGAGATCTACAGCTGAGGTGGGAGACTCGGTCCATAGGACAACAATCAGTCGTATATTGCACAAATCTGGCCTTTATGGAAGAGTGGCAAGAAGAAAGCCATTTCTTAAAGATATCCATAAAAAGTGTCGTTTAAAGTTTGCCACAAGCCACCTGGGAGACACACCAAACATGTGGAAGAAGGTGCTCTGGTCAGATGAAACCAAAATTGAACTTTTTGGCAACAATGCAAAACGTTATGTTTGGCGTAAAAGCAACACAGCTGAACACACCATCCCCACTGTCAAACATGGTGGTGGCAGCATCATGGTTTGGGCCTGCTTTTCTTCAGCAGGGACAGGGAAGATGGTTAAAATTGATGGGAAGATGGATGGAGCCAAATACAGGACCATTCTGGAAGAAAACCTGATGGAGTCTGCAAAAGACCTGAGACTGGGACGGAGATTTGTCTTCCAACAAGACAATGATCCAAAACATAAAGCAAAATCTACAATGGAATGGTTCAAAAATAAACATATCCAGGTGTTAGAATGGCCAAGTCAAAGTCCAGACCTGAATCCAATCGAGAATCTGTGGAAAGAACTGAAAACTGCTGTTCACAAATGCTCTCCATCCAACCTCACTGAGCTCGAGCTGTTTTGCAAGGAGGAATGGGAAAAAATGTCAGTCTCTCGATGTGCAAAACTGATAGAGACATACCCCAAGCGACTTACAGCTGTAATCGCAGCAAAAGGTGGCGCTACAAAGTATTAATTTAAGGGGGCTGAATAATTTTGCACGCCAAATTTTTCAGTTTTTGATTTGTTAAAAAAGTTTGAAATATCCAATAAATGTCGTTCCACTTCATGATTGTGTCCCACTTGTTGTTGATTCTTCACAAAAAAATAAAGTTTTATATCTTTATGTTTGAAGCCTGAAATGTGGCAAAAGGTCGCAAAGTTCAAGGGGGCCGAATACTTTCGCAAGGCACTGTATACTTTGCACATGAACCGCCGCCTGTTTGGAGTAAGAAATCATGAATGTATTCATGCTTTAAAGGCCTTCGTTCGCCGTGTATCTCTGTCGGAACCAGGCCTTCTTAGGAAGGGTGTTGTGCCTTTCCGTGGAACGCTTGTAAAGCTCTAATTGTCCAATAGTAGTGATTGTCCAGGATGTGACGTTATCGTCTCTACCTCGTGTTGAGATTTCAGAGTTCGAACCACTTTGGTCATGAGCTGCAGCTCGTCTCCTTTCTGGTCTAAATTTTAATTTCTTTACCAATCCTTTTATCCACTCTGGTCAAAAGGGATGGTTCGGTCAGGCTGACACACTCTCTGACCTCACTCGGGCGTGGCTACTTACTGTGCAAAGTTTATAGGAGACAAATAATCTCTTATGGCTCCTAAAATCACATTCCTAACTTAACAAAAATAATTTCACAATTGTTCATATTTCATACACAAAGTTAAGGATGGAGACTTCGTACATGTGGTGTATATACTTTCAAGTTACAGTATTTCCTAGCATTTTTAATTACATAAAAAAATAACAACCCGTATGACATTATTATTCTTTAGATCGCCTTTGACCATTCCCCATGTTCTATGTTAAAAATATTGTTCCAGTATTCACTTTAGAACGAGTTAGAGTTTTGGCGGGAGACAAAGCACATTCCTTTGTGAATTTGTAGAGGGAGACCCTGGATCTCCTCTCCTGTAATTTACAACAGGGCGTGAGGTGTCAACCCCCCACCAACTCCCGCCTCCCTCTCTCTGTGGCTGAGAGAGGGTCTGGTTGAAATCATCTGTTTCCAAGCTAATCTGACCTATTTGGATCCTCACAGAACAGTCATCACAGTAGTTTGGTAAATAGTGGAGAACATAAGACTCTCTAGAGGGAAGATAAAGGCAGGACAAACCTACATGAAAACATTCATCCACAAGTTTAAACATGCCCATGAGATCAGCAGGTTTGGGAAGTCGGTTACAATCATTTTGAAAATAAATGGTAAAAGCGTTTCAGGAAGTGGATGTGGTGCCATGATTTAACTCATTTGCTTGTTTACATGCTACTAATCCCGGCTTTCAGACAAATGTTCTGACCTAAATAACAACAATAATATTACATTTTTATCAATCACATTTCTTGCAAAGTAAGGTACAGCACTATGAAAAATACACATTTAACAATTACGGTAAAGACATACACACAGCATGTAACATTGACACAGTGGTATGGTTGCCTACGTATAGCATCATGATGACTTGAAACATGTAGGACCAATGCTGTTATTGGCCCCTCACCGGAGACCAATCTGGAATGGCTAAACCTACCAGGGGCCCAAGCCCCCTCCGGCGTAGCTCTCAGGGTCATTGAGACACACAAGCATCTCTAAACCACGCCAAGGTCACAGCTTTGAGAGAGGAGTGATTGAATCCAGTCCCGTCTGAACAGAAGGTAAGATTCTGACATCAGCGTACAAAACAGACCCCTCTGGTGAACAGACTCCTCCGGTGCCAGATACCAGTGTATCCCCAACCTGTAAAGCCAGCACATAAACAAATAGAAACAGAAGCCTGTAATTCAATAAGGTCCACCCATTTGCAAACTGTGCTTGTTCTTGTCTATTCTGTATTTTCAGAAGCCAACAACAAGTGACCAATTTCATCCTAAATGTGTATGTGTGTGTGTGTGTTCACCGATACAGAAGATGCACAGAAAACAAAGTAGCATTATATGCATGCACATATATACACAGTGGATGCACACATCCATACACATAGACCTTACCAGTCTATGAAATTTCACTTCAGTATAATGTTGGCCTTCTTCTCTTTGCTTGCAGGCTGCATTGAAATAAAGGGAAAAGGCATAACATTACATGATTACCTACAGTGTATGTTCTGTATATGTTGCCTTCAGGGTGCTCTGTATGATGTCAACTGTAACACAGATTGTACTTACCTCCACATTTTCTTATTTTAACTGCCCAGTAAGTACCAACACTTATTATCCCAACTGCTAACAATGTAACCAGTGTGATTGGGACAGGATTGGGACCAGAGTCTGTCAGGAGTAAAATGCAGCTGTTCAAACCCATGCCATGTACTTTAGTCAATACTAATGAATGACATTGAGGTATTATAAGGTAGGCTACACGGCACATAGGAAAATAAATACAGAAATCAGCTGGCTGTAATACAAAAGTTAAAGTAAATACAATATGATAATATGCATGTTGGGGGATTTTGTAAAAACTGCCTTCAGGTTTTACTGTTGAAAATAAAATAGGTTATATTCCCCCTTACTGTCCTACAATATAAGATGTTAGTGAGGAAACAAAGAGCAGACACTGTATGGGAGTCTGCTCTGTCCAATGAAATCCCTGCTGAGGTCGTTATAAACAGAGCCTGTTATTTAGTGGTCTGTCATTACAGTCCCTCACTGATCCACAAAATGGAAAAACAATGCTATATGCAGTGTTGACATACCTTTGAGGGCAGAGCGTGAGGACAATTGAGGGCAGAGCGTTTCAATGTTGAGTGGAGTTGGTTTTGAGTCAGCAGGGTTGGAAGCCTCACAGCTGTTGGTGTCAACGTTTATTTTGTTTAACTCCAGAGGGAGAGAGAGATTGGCTAGAAGATCAGGGCTGCTGGTCTGGTTGAGAATCTCCCCTCCTCTGTACCAGGACAAGATCACCTCTCTCCCGTTCTTCACAGTGCACACCAAGGAACAGCTCATGCTTTCAAATGGACTGTCCACTGAGGGACTGATGTGAGGAGCAGACACTGAGGCTGGGATAGCATAATGATTAAGCAGTGACTCAATGACAAACAGAGATAAAAAATGATGTGTTGACAGTAAAAACGGAGGTCATAAATCAGATCTAAACGTATATGAAGAAGTGGGCTATTTATTTGTCAAACATGTGGCAGACGCAGGCGGCAGACTCACAGTAAAGTTTACAGTGTAAATGTTGTGAATTTCCTGGTATTTTTTAGATCAGCCATGGTACATGTTATAGTATAAAAACAAGTAACTAAATACAAAGGTCTTTCTTGATCTTCATTGAAACAACTGGGTAACAGACTAAATGGGAGAATCGAAAAAAGGGAAGTAAAACAAGAAGCCAGACACGCACCATAGACAGTTAGATTTGCAATCTTAGATGAACTCTGTGTATTGATGATAAGTATTTTATAAAGTCCAGAGTCGCTGATGGTGAGGTTTCTGATGGTGAGAGATCCAGTCTGAGTATCCAGCTTCAGTCTGTCTTTGAACCTCCTACTGTAGTCCGTTTTAATCACACCAGCATTCAGCATAGCTAGTTTATCAAATGAATCTGAACGACTGAATAGGAAAGACCATGCTATAACAGTGCCGCTAGACAGTTCAGTAAGTCCAGTCGGTAAAGTTACTTTCATTCCCTCTTTTCCCGACACATTTACAGCATCAATCAGATCTGAAAAGAAGAAAGAAAACATTGGCTAAGGGCAGTAGCTACATCAATACAAGCCATTAACATGACTAAATCCTGTAGGCGATCCTGGATCCAAGCCAAGCACATGATAGACTGCATGCAGTGACCTACGTACATTTTTGTTTACTTGTCTTTGTATTATAATCGTTATTTTTTAATCCATTGAGTCGTAGTTATGGCTACTAGGTGTAGCCTAGTTCACATTTCTAACACGTGAACACTAAATAAGTCTATTTGACCTTTATTTAACCCAGAGTTGCCAACTCCCACGCATTGGCCTTGATACACGCATTTCACCCTCTTCTTACACATTCACGGCACACCTCATGCAGGGCTGCCAACCTTTTAAAAAAGCTTTGAGTGATGTTTGCTATGTGCATTTCATTGCCCCTGGTACAATCCCTAGACGGGGGACTCTGGGTCCCCCCCCCGGGTAGATATTACTGTTTGAAAGCAAATTTACTGTAATCCTAGGTATTTTGACATGCCTTAGGCCTATGATCAGGGTGGAATATTAGGTATATTCAGGATGCTCTTAACGTTAAATCAAAATTCGACAACTTTGTTACTTTGAGATTTTGGGGGGGAGGATGAAATGTAAAGTTTGCTAATATTTGTTAGGTGGGATTGACATTTTATTCAGACAGTACTGAAATGAGATGGGGAGAGAGGCAAATGGGAGAAACAGTGGGAAGGTTGGATGCAGGCATTGATCTCTGTTCTCAGATGGAAAGTTATATGAGATACATGCTGAGGAGTGTTACCACTACACCAAGGGTCTGCACAGGAAACGTTATTGGTTGATGGCAGTGGGTAACCAAATAATAGATTGCAGTCTGCTTGTCCATAGACTGCTTTCAAGGTAAGGACACAAGCATTGTATATTTTGTCATTTGGGTGAACTATTTAAAATGGGGTTGGAAGAAAATCCTGCTTGCTCTCCAGGAGCACCCCACTCCCCGATCTGTTTCCCAAGTGCTGGGTGTTTGAAAATGTTCTTGTTATAAAAATGTATTTCACAAAATCACCCAACCGTCAAGAAAAATCTAATGAATAGCAATATTCATGTGGTTTATGTTCACTAGTTGAAGATCCTTGACATCATCTTACTCTACACAGACCGTCACCGTACCATCTCTGCCTAATAATCTCCGCACCATAATAAAATGTTAAAATTATATTTAATTCCTGGAGCATATAATAGCCTCATACAAGTCATTTTCAAAGACACAAGTGTCACGTTCTGACCTTAGTTCCTTTGTTTTGTCTTTGTTTTAGTATGGTCAGGGCGTGAGTTGGGGTGTGCAGTCTATGTTTGTTTTTCTATGTTGGTTTCTGTGTTCGGCCTAGTATGGTTCTCAATCCGAGGCAGGTGTCGTTAATTGTCTCTGATTGAGAATCATACATAGGTAGCCTTTTTCCACCTGTGTTTCGTGGGTGTTTGTTTTCTGTTCTGTGTTTTGTTGCACCGTTCAGGACTGTTCGTTTGTCGTGTATTGTTTTCGTTTCAGTATTCATTCTTTATTAAATTACAATGAATACTTACCACGCTGCACCTTGGTCCTCTCTTTCTCCCGACGACAACCGTTACAACAAGTAGGCATATCAGATTTCGAATAAGTGATTACACTGACAAAATTGTGAAGAAGTGGAATAATTAAATAAGTGTAGGGAATCACAGTTGTGTTCTTGCTGACAAGCACAGTAATTAGCCTATATTTTAGCCAATTGTTAAGAATGAGAATTGTTCCACTGATCAGAGTGAAAGCAAATAAATAATAACATCTCTTGAAGACAAGATTACATATATCTGCCCCTACACCCTATCCAAATTATTTGTCTAGTTATTGTCCCCTCTCTAGAATAAAACGTACACTTTTGGGTTCACAATCTTTTTGAAAAAAATATTTTCATAGTTACCAAACAGGTCACCCTACCAAACTTCCCTGCTAAAACGTATTGTAGTGTAGGTCTATCTGTCTGCTGCATTTTCGTTGTCACAGCCTAAATGCCAATCACTAAAAGAGTGGACTAATGCAAGTGTGGATTAAATTGACTTTAGTACACACTGTCTGTCGTGTCTTAGCTATTATTACTAATGGATATATAATAAGAAAGACTCTGAATACAATGAAGTGGAGTTTCACATTTACCAAAGCTAGTTTGTACAAGAATAACATAGAGCAACACTGCACATGACTAAGGACGCATCACGATCTGAATCTCTATCGTCGTCATGTCGTGCCACAGCACTGTGAACCGCCACACATTGGAGCATATGATTAGTCTAGTTATCTGAGGGATCAAGGGGATTGGATGGAAAAGGAAACGCCCCTCAAGATTAGAGTGGAGCTGAATGGAGAGAGAACCATCTCTGCTGAGTTTATACAACTCTAAAAAAGAGTAGCATGGTACCACTGTTTTATATATGTTGTCAACAAAATTAGGTGGTTGTTTCTCCAGTCCGTATTGCAGGATGCAGCATTTTGACAGCATGTACAAAAGTTGATTTAATCCACACTAGTCCCCTCCTTTGGTGATTGTCGTTTAGGCTGTGACAACGAAAAGGCAGCAGACAGACCTACCTACAGTGTAAGTTTTAGTATAGGGTGGGGACAATACATAGAAAAATAATTTGGTTAGGGTGTAGGGGCAGATTTATGTAATCTTGTCTTCAAGAGATTTTATTGTTTATTTATTTTCACTCTGATCAGTGGAACAATTCTCGTTCTTAACAATGGGCTAAAATGTTGGGTAATTACCCTGCTTGACTTGTCAGCAAGAACACTACTGTTATTCCCTACAGTTATTTGATTATTTCACTTCCTCCCAATTTTCCCACTGTAATCACGTGTTTGAAATCTGATATGCCTGCTTTTTTTCTTTGAAAACAAATGATATGAGGATATGTATTTTTGCAGCCATTCATGGACAGTCTTGTATAAGTCATACAAATAAGAAGAGGGTTGAAAATCAACAAAGACCTCTCTCTCACAATAATCTCTGCTGTGGACAATGACAAGGGCCCATATGAGTGTGTCTGTCATAATCGGACCGTAGCAGATGTAAAGCTAGATGTTCTGGGTAAGTTGAACACGCATGATGAAACTTTACATTTTGAATGTTGACTGGGGACAAGAACTATGTCTACTTTACTCAGGGACAAAACACTATATCCACTGTTTTTTTTTTCTCATTAGAAATGATTGGTTATGGGTGCCTTCATGTGTCTGTGAAATATTACCGTTCTCAGAAATTGACATTATTTTTTGGGGGGGTGCAAACTGCTATATATATATTTATTAAACTGGAAAATAATGTTTGTATCCTGTATATTCGACAGTGATATGTGATTGGTTTCTTAGGTATCTCTTTATGTAGTGTTGTGGTGTCTCTCTTGCTGTGATGTATGTTAGTTCCTATTTTTTGAATATATATTTTTTAATCCCAGCCTCCATCCCCGTCCTCGCCGGAGGGCTTTTGCCTTTTTCGTAGGCCATCATTGTAAATAAGAATTTGTTCTGACTTGCATAGTTAAATAAAGGTTAAATAAAAAATATATAATAAAGTAAAGGAATAGCTATTAAATGCTCCAGGAATCAATATAACTTTGGACATTTTAGTATTGTGCACATGCTATGCAGAGATGGTACGGGGACTTATATACACATTATATTTTGTCTGTGTAGAGTAAGATGATGTCAAGGATCTTCAACTAGGAACCATAAACCACCTGAATATTGATATTCATTCGAAGCTTCTTGAAGGTTGGGTGATTTTGAGAAATGTATTGTTATAACAAGAACATTTTCAAACACCCAGCACTTTTGTGTCATTCCCTTGAAAGCAGTCTACGTATAAGGAGACTGCAATCTATGATTTGGTTCCCCACTGCCATCAACCATGAATATTAAAAATGTACTTCACATTACACCCCCCCAAAAAATCTCAAAGTAGCAACCTTGTCGGATTTTGAGTGTTCATTTCATGTACAAATCATTTTTGAATACAACTTGTGTTTTTTTTGTGTTTCTTTTTACCCTGGTCATACGCCTAAGTCATATCAAAATACATAGAATTGCAGGAAATTAGCTTTAACACAGTAACATTTTTGTCTATGCCAGGGAGCAATGAAATTCACATAGCAAATTTCACTCCAAACATTCTTCAAAAGTTGGCAGCCCTGATTTAACAAGCAAGTCATCGAGAACACATTTTCTCTTTTAAAATAACGACATGACCAAAAAGCGATAGTGAAATTATATAACAGCATTTTTTTCTGCACCATCTGCCACAACACTTTAGTAATAATATAGCACATTCAAATCAATTACACGAGAGTCATGTAACATGATAGTAGCCTACTTTTGTAATTGACTCTCAGTTTGACAAGGCAGACTTACCACTTTCGAGAAAGAGTAATATCCAGAGAATGGATCTTATTATTTTCCATTTCAATAGGGTACTCAGATTAAGTGTAATTCCAAAATCCATTTTCACCAGCACTCTAAAGTCTCCCACCCATTGCTCCGCATGTCTGTCTGTGTCTTTCTGTCTCTCTGTCGCTCTCTCACTCACTCACACTCTCTCGCTCTCTCACACGCATTGTGTGCCCAGTCTCTTTATTCCTCTTAATCTCTTTCACACATTGTGTGTGCTGTCTCTCTCTCTCCATCAGGAAAACATGTTAGAGAAAGTGGGGAGTGTCCTTTGTATTTTTTGTCCATTAAAATAAATTCAAAGGGCTTTATTGGCATGAGAAACATATGTTTACATTGCCAAAGCAAGTGAAATAGATGATAATCAAAAGTGATATAAACAATAACAAGTAAACAGTAAACATTACACTCACAAAAGTTACAAAGGAATAGAGACATTTAAAATGTCACAATATTGCTATACACAATGTTGTAACGATGTGCAAATAGTTGAAGTACAAACATAAATATGGGTTGTATTTACAATGCTGTTGGTTCTTCACAATCTTGCTGCTATCAAATAAAATCTAATTGTATTAGTCACAGCGCCGAATATAACAGGTGTAGGTAGATCTTACAGTGAAATGCTTGCTTACGAGCCCTTAACCAACAGTGCAGTTAAAAAATATGGCTAAGAATAACAGATAAAAGTAAAAAGTAATTAAAGAGCAGCAGTAAGAATTAATATATGCAGGGGGGTGCTGGTACAGAGTCAATGTGCGGGGGCACCGGTTAGTTGAGGTAGTATGTACATGTAGGAAGAGTTATTAAAGTGGCTATGCATAGACGACAACAGAGAGTGGCAGTGGTGTGGAGGAGGTGGGGTAATGAAAATTATATGGGTAGCAATTTGACTAGATGTTCAGGAGTCTTACGGCTTGGGGGTAGAAGGTGTATAGAAGCCTCTTGGACCTAGACTTGGTTGCTCTGGTACCGCTTGCCATGCGGTAGCAGAGAGAACAGTCTATGACAAGGTTGGCTGGAGTCTTTGACCATTTTTAGGGCCTTCCTCTGACACCACCTGGTTTACAAGTCCTGGATGTCAGGAAGCTTGGCCCCAGTAATGTACTCGGCCGTTTGCACTACCCTCTGTAGTGCTTTGCGGTCGGAGGCCGAGCAGCTGACATACAAGGCAGTGACGCAACCAGTGAGGATGGTCTCGATGACGCAGCTGTAGAACATTTTGAGGATCTGAGGACCCATGCCAAATCTTTTCAGTTTCCTGAGGGGGAATAGGTTTAATCGCTTCACGACTGTCTTGGTGTGCTTGGACCATGTTAGCTTGATGGTGATGTGGACACCAAGGAACTTGAAGCTCTCAACCTGCTCCACGGCAGCCCCATCGATGAGAATGGGGGTGTGCTCGGTCCTCTTTTTCCTGTAGTCCACAATCATCCCCTTTGTCTTGATCATGTTGAGGGAGAGGGTGTTGTCCTGGCACCAAACAGCCTGGACTCTGACCTCCTCCCTGTAGGCTGTCTCGTTGTTTTCGGTGATCAGGCTTACCACTGTTGTGTCATCTGCAAATGTAATGATGGTGCTGGAGTCGTGCCTGGCCATGCAGTCATGAGTGAACAGGGAGTACAGGAGGGGGCTGAGCACGCACCCCTGAGTTGCCCTGTGTTGAGGATCAGCATGGCGGATGTGCTGTTACCTACCCTTACCAACTGGGGGCGGCCCATCAGGAAGTCCAGGATCCAGTTGCAGAGGGAGGTGTTTAGTCCCAGGGTCCTTAGATTATTGTTGAGCTTTGAGGGCACTACTGTGTTGAATGCTGAGCTGTAGTCAATGAATAGCATTCTCACATATGTGTTCCTTTTGTCCAGGTGGGAAAGGTCAGTGTGGAATGCAATATAGATTGCATCATCTGTGGATCTGTTAGGCGGTATGCAAATTGGAGTGAGTCTAGGATTTCTGGGATAATGCTGTTGATGTGAGCCATAACTAGCCTTTCAAAGCACTTCATGGCAACAGACGTGAGTGCTATGGGTCAGTAGTCATTTAGACAGGTTACGTTAGTGTTCTTGGGCACAGGCACCATGGTGGTCTGCTTAAAACATGTTGGTATAACAGACTCTGATAGGGAGAGGTTTAAAATGTCAGTGAAGACACTTGCTAGTTGGTCAGTGCATGCTCTGAGTACACGTCCTGATAATCCGTCTGGACCTGCGGCCTTGTGAATGTTGACCTGTCTAAAGGTCTAACTCACATCGGCTGTGGAGAGTATGATCACACTGTCTTCCGATACAGCTGGTGCTCTCATGCATGTTTCAGTGTTATTTTCCTCGAAGCGAGCATAGAAGTGGCTTAGCTCGTCTGATAGGCTCTTGTCACTGGGCAGCTCTTGGCTGTGTAGTCTGTAATGGTTTGCAAGCCATGGCACATCCGACGAGCGTCAGAGCCGGTGTCATACGACTTGATCTCAGTGCAGATGCTGCCTGTAATCCATGGTTTCTGGTAGGGGTATGTACGTACGGTCACTGTTGCAACGAAATCATTGATGCACTTATTGATTTAGCCAATGACAGATGTGGAGTACTCCTCAATGCCATTGGAGGAATCCCAGAACATATTCCAGTCTGTGCTAACAAAACAGTCCTGTAGTTTAGCATCTGCTTCATCTGACCACTTTTTTATTGATCTAGTCATCGGTGCTTCCTGCATACATTTTTGCTTGTAAGCAGAAATCATGAGAATGGAATTATGGTCAGATTTGCCAAATGGAGGGTAAGGGAGAGCTTTGTATGCATCTCTGTGTGTGGAGTATAGGTGGTCCAGAGTTCTTTCCCCTTTGGATGCACATTTAACATGCTGATAGAAATGTGGCTACTAGGAGCGCAGCCTCTGGCTGAGCGTTTTCTTGTTTGCTTATGGCGGAATATAGCTCATTCAATGCTATCTTAGTGCCAACCTCTGACTGAGGTGGTATATAATCAGCTACAAAGAATACAGATGAGAACTCTCGGTAGGTAGTGTGTGCTACAGCTTATCATGATATATTCAACCTCAGGTGAGCAATAGCTTGAGACTTCCATAGATATAGTACACCAGCTGTTGTTTACAAAAATACATAGCCCGCCGCCTCTTATCTTTCCAGACACTGCTGTTCTATCCTGCCGGTACATCATATAACCAGCCAGCTGTATGTTGATATTGTCGTGGTTTGATATTGTCGTCTTTTCTCCGCCTCCTCTTCATGCAGATCACAGGGGTTGGGGTCTGTTCCTGAGGGAGCCGTGTATATCCTCTGCTTTGGGCTAGTCAGAGTCGGGAAAGAAGAAGAATGATTCTGCCAGTCCTTGCTGAGTAATCGCAGTCCTGATGTCTAGAAGTTATTTTCGGTCATGAGAGATGGTAGCGGCAACATTATGTACAAAATTTGTAAAAAAAAATAAGTTAGAAACAACGAAGATAAATTTACAAAAAAACACAATCGGTTGGGGGAACGTAAAACGTCTGCCTTCTTCTCCGGTGCCATTTTACATGGCACACTGTGGAGTTTATCAAAATTGGATTTGTTTTGAATTCTTTGAGGGTCTGTGTAATCTGAGGGAAATATGTGTCTCTAATATATTCATACATTTGGCAGGAGGATAGGAAGTGCAGCTCAGTTTCGACCTCATTTTGTGGGCAGTGTGCACATAGCATGTTTTCTCTTGAGAGCCAGGTCTATATTCAGAGATACTAACATCAGATAACATTCACATATTAGCCATTTCTGAGACTTACTTAATTAATTTGACGATACAGCAGTAGCAATACAAAGAAATAACATCTATAGAAGAGACAGAATTGCTTATGGAGAGGTGTCTCTATATTTTCAGAGCCATATCTCTGTAATGCTTAGAGAAGATATTATGTGAAGTGTAATTGAAGTGGTGTGGTCGCAGGTTCACTTGGCACATCTAAAGCCTTTTCTTTTGGGGTGTTGCTATAAGCCACCAAGTGCTAATTGTCAGTATCTAAATGTGTTAAATGCTTGATAGTGTATGTGATGTAAACAGAGAGGTTTACTTTCTTGGGGACCTGAATATTAACTGGTTTTCATCAAGCTGTCCGCTCAAGAGGAAGCTTCTCACTGTAACCAGGGCCTACAATCTGGTTTAGGTTATTAATCAACCTACCAGGATGTTTACAAACACTACATGAACAAGATCATCCACATGTATCGATCACATTTTTACTAATACTGTAGAACTTTGTTCTAAGGCTGTATCCATACACATTGGATGCAGTGATCACAATATAGTGACTATATCCAGGAAAGCCAAAGTTCCAAAAGCTCTGCCTAAAATAGTGTGTAAGAGATCATACTAAATATTTTTCTGTGACTGATGTGGATTTGTTGGTCTGATGTGATTAATAAGGAGCATCCAGACGCTGCACTTGATTAATTTATGAAATCGCTTCTTCCAATTATTGATAAACATGCACCTGTTAAGAAACTGACTGTTAGAACTGTTAAGGCTTCATGGATTGATGAGGAATTGAAAAACTGTGTGATTGAAAGAGATGGTGTAAAAGGAGTGGCTAATAAATCTGGCTGCACTTCTGACTGGCTGACTTATTGCAAATTGAGAAATTATGTGAATAAACTCAACAAAATTAGAAGAAACTGTATTATGAAGCCAAGATCAATGATGAAAATAATTATGTAATAAAACATTGGAGCATTTAAAATTATGGGAAGATGGCTTATTCATCCAAAAACCATTTGATGTTGGCAGTTATTTTAATGACTACTTCACTGGCAAAGTCGGCAACGAAAAGTGAGCCATCGTATTCATGCATAAAAAAACGAATAATGAAAGAAAAGCATTGGAAGTTAGAATTTTGTGAAGTTAGTGTGGAAAAAATACTGTTATCGATCAATAATGACAAACCCCCTGGCACCTCCTGACTTAGATAGAAAGCTACTGAGGATGGTAGCTTACTCCATAGCTACTCCTATCTGTCATATCTTTAATCTGAGCCTAGAGGAAAGTCTGTCCTCTAGCCTGGAGGGAAGCCAAAGTAATTTCGCTGCCCAAGAGTGGTAAAGCAGCCTTTAAAGGTTTTAACAGCACACCTATCAGCTTGCTGCCAGCTCTTAGCAAACTGTTGGAAAAAATTGTCTATAAACAAATACAATGCTATTTCTCTGTAAACAAATTAACAACAGACTTTCAGCATGCTTATGGAGAAGGCCACTCATCATGTATTGCACTGACACAAATGACTGATGATCGGTTGAAATAAATTGATAATACGAAGATTGTGGGAATTGAACTGTTACATTTCAGTGCAGCCTTTAATATTTTTGAGCATAACTTATTGAAAAAACTTATGTGTTATGGCTTTTCAAACTCTGCTATATTGTGGATTTTGAGCTATCTAAAATAACTCAAAGGTTTTTCTTTAATGGAAGCTTCTCTTATGTCAAACTTTAAAGTTTAGTGTACCTCAGGGTAGCTCCCTAGGCCCTCTAATCTTTCAATTTTTACCAATTATCTGCCTCTAGCATTAAACAAAGCAGGTGTGTCCATGATTTCTGATGATTCAACCATATACCCATAAGCAACCACAGGTAATGAAGTGACTTAACGAAGAGTTGCAGTCTGTTTTGGAAATGGTGGCCAGTAACAAACTGGTCCTGAACATTTGTTAAACTAAAAGCATTGTATTAGGTAAAAAAAAATTAAATAAATAAATTGTGTGAGGATGTAGGTTTTGGCAAGTAAAAATGGATTGGTAAACCTTTGTCCACTTTGGAAAAAGAGGTAAAAGGAAGTCTTTGTCAGACAACAGCAGAGGAGTGATAATATGTTCCAAGTCATGCAACAATGCAAATGACAGAGATTACTCTTATGGTGGGGGCTAAATGAATAACATGTGAAAACAGCAGCATTGGGTTGGTTGTAGTTGGTCCCCCTACAGGCCTGAAACGTTATGTAATCTAAGATGGATTGACCATACCTCCACACAACACTAAGAATAAGGAAATTACTAATACAAAATAGTTACAACAATTTTTGTTGCCATTTATTTGCACAAATGCAAACATACAAAGCAAAGATCCTGAGAAAGATGTAGGCTGTTCAGACACCATAGGATACAACACATTCAAAGTCGGTTTCCTGGTCACAGATTAAGTCTAGCTCTGGAGTAAAACGCTAATTCAATGGAGATGCATTTTAGTCATGGACTAGGCTTAGTATGTCACAGTGGTGCATTATAATAATTAATAATGAATTCAGACTCATGATTCATTGAATACTAGTCTCTCCATAAGATCTTTCAGAGTTGCTAAAGACTAGCTCATGGTATACAATGGCTCCCTCTAGTGTCTGATACAGTTGAGGAGGACAGACTACCAAAGCACATTGAAGACATGTCACAGAAGACATGTAGAAGATTTCCCTAGGTATAGAGAGTTTGCTTCTGTAAAAGGGAAGATACATTATAGAGTGCGGGATAGAGAGCATAAATGTACAGAAATCAAATTGTGGATATTCAAAGCACATCAAGTATATTAATGCTATAGATTGTGGTTATACCTGCATGTTGCAGACAGTGCTCCTCAATGTTGAGATTGATTGTCGGGTTACTGACAGGTTTGGCATCCTTTTTCTCCAGAGGGTAGAGACAAATTGGTGTGTTTGTGACTATTTGTGTTATCCAGTCTTCCCTCTCCTCTGTACCAGGCCAGGGTAACGTCTTTTCAGTTCTCCACAGAACACACCACTGAACAGCTTTCAATAACTGATGGACTAACAGCTGACCTGGGGCTCCTAATGTAGGGAGCTGGGACTCCAACTGCAAAACAAGAGGAGAAACAGACATATACAGTGCCTTCAGAAAGTATTAACACCCCTTGATGTCTTCCACATTTTGTTGTGTTACGGTCTGAATATAAAATGGGTTAAACCTGTTGGGGCGGTATGCAAACTGAAGTGAGTCTAGGGTGGCAGGTAAGGTGGAGGTGATATGATCCTTGACTAGTCTCTCAAAGCACTTCATGATGACAGAAGTGAGTGCACGGGCGGTAGTCATTTAGTTCAGTTATCTTTGCCTTCTTGGATACAGGAACAATGGTGGCCATCTTGAAGCATGTGGGGACAGCAGACTGGTATAGAGAGCAATTGCATATGTCCGTAAACACACCAGCCAGCTGGTCTGCACATGCTCTGAGGACACGGCTAGGGCTGCTGTCTGGGCCAGCAGCCCTGCGAGGGTTAACGCGTTTAACCTCTTTAGGCTAGATGGGACGCTACCGTCCCACCTGACCAACATCCAGTGAAAGTCCAGGGCGCCAAATTCAAACAACAGAAATGTAAATATTTAACATTCTTGAAAATACACATGAAATATGTCAAAAAAAACGTAACTTTTTGTTAATCCAGCCGCAGTGTCAGATTTCAAATAGGCTTTACGGCAAAAGTAAACCATGTGATTATCTGAGGACAGCACCCCACTTTACAAATGCATAACAATCATTTTCAACCAGGTAGGTGGTGACACAAAAGTCAGAAATAACGATATAATTCATGCCTTACCTTTGAAGTTGGCACTCCAAAAGGACTCAGTTACATCACAAGTGGTCCTTTTGTTCGATACTGGTCAAGGTCCGTAGTCGGGGACATCGTGCACCGCTCCCGAGCATACTACTCGCCAATGTCCAGTCTCTTGACAACAAGGTAGACAAAATCCGAGCAAGGGTAGCATTCCAGAGAGACATCCGAGACTGTAACGTTCTTTGTTTCACGGAAACATGGCTCATTCGAGACACGCTCTCTGAGTCGGTACAGCCACCTGGTTTCTTCACGCATCGCGCCGACAGAAACAAGCATCTCTCTCGTAAGAAGAAGGGCGGGGTGTATGCCTTATGATTAACGAGACGTGGTGTGATCATAACAACATACAGGAACTCAAGTCCTTTTGTTCACCTGACTTAGCATTCCTCACAATCAAATCCCGACCGCATTATCTACCAAGAGAATTCTCTTCGATCATAATCACATTTGTGTATATTCCCCCCCAAGCAGACACATCGACAGCCCTGAAATAACTTTATTGGACTCTATGTAAACTGGAAACCACATATCCTGAGGCATTTTTTGTAGCTGGGTATTTTAACAAAGCTAATCTAAAAACTAGGATCCCCAAATTCTATCAGCATATCGATTGTGCTACCAGGGCTGGCAAAACCCTAGACCACTGTTATTCTAACTTCCGCGACGCATATAAGGCCCTCCCCCGCCCTCCCTTCGGAAAAGCAGACCACGACTCCATTCTGTTGCTCCATGCCTATAGACAGAAACTAAAACAGGAAGTTTCCGTGCTCAGGTCTGTTCAACGCTGGTCCGACCAATCGGATTCCATGCTTCAAGATTACTTCGATCACGTGGACTGGGATATGTTCCGCATTGCGGCGAACAACGAATACGCTGATTCGGTGTGCGAGTTTATTAACAAGTGCATCGGTGATGTTGCACCCACAGCGTCTATTAAAACATTCCCCAACTAGAAACCGTGGATTGATGGCAGCATTTGCACAAAACTGAACGAGCGAACCCCAGCTTTTAATCAGGGCAAGGTGACCTGAAACATGATCGAATACAAACAGTGTAGCTATTCCCTCCGCAAGGCAATCAAACAAGCTAAGCGTCAGTACAGAGACAACGTGGAGTCACAATTCAACGGCTAAGACACGTGAGGTATGTGGCAGGGTCTACAGTCAATAACAGACTAAAAAAGAAAAAACAACCTTTGTGATTGATCACAATGACTTGCTCCCAGAGAGACTAAACAACTTTTTTGCTCGCTTTGAGGACAATACAGTGCCACTGACACGGCCCGCTACCAAAACCTGCGGGCCCTCCTTCACTGTAGCCAACGTGAGTAAAACATTTAAACGTGTTAACTCTCGCAAGGCTGCAACCCAGACGGCATCCCCGGCCACGTCCTCAGAGCATGCGCAGACCAGCTGGCTGGTGTGTTTACAGACATATTCAATCAATACTTATCCCAGTCTGCTGTTCCCACATGCTTCAAGAGGGACACCATTGTTCCTGTTCCCAAGAAAGCTAAGGTAACTGAGCTAAATGACTACTGCCCTGTAGCACTCACTTCATTCATCATGAAGTGCTTTGAGAGACGAGTCAAGAACCATATCACCTCCGCCCTACCTGACACCCTAGACCCACTCCAATTTGCTTACCGCCCCAATAGGTCCACAGAAGACACAATTGCCATCACACTGCACACTGCCCTAAACCATCTGGACAAGAGGAATACCCATGTAAGAATGCTGTTCATTGATTACAGCTCAGCATTTAACACCATAGTACCCTCCAAACTTGTCATTAAGCTCGAGACCTTGGGTCTCGACCCCGCCCTGTGTTACTGGGTCCTGGACTTCCTGATGGACCGCCCCAAGGTGGTGAGGGTAGGTAACAACATCTCCACCCTGCTGATCCTCAACATTGGGTCCCCACAAGGGTGCATTCTCAGCCCTCTCCTGTACTCCCTGTTCACCCACGACTGCGTGGCCATGCACGCCTCCAACTCAATCATCAAGTTTGCAAATAACACTACAGTGGTAGGCTTCATTACCAACAATGACGAGACGGCCTACAGGGAGGAGGTTGAGGGCCCTCGGAGTGTGGTGTCAAAATAACCTCACACTCAATGTCAACAAAATAAAGGAGATGATCGTGGACTTCAGGAAACAGCAGAGGGAGCAGCCCCCTGTCTACATTGAAGGGACAGTAGTGGAGATTGTGGAGAGTTTTAAGGTCCTCGGCGTACACATCACGGACAAACTGAAATGGTCCACCCACACAGACAGCATCGTGGTGAAGAAGGCGGTTTGTCACCAAAAGCACAAACTTTTACAGATGCACAATCGAGAGCATCCTGTTGGGCTGTATTACCGCCTGGTACGGCAGCTGCTCCGCCCGTACCTGGAAGGCTCTCCAGAGGGTAGTGAGGTCTGCACAACGCATCACCGGGTGCAAACTACCTGCCCTCCAGGACACCTACACCACCCAATGTCACAGGTAGGCCAAAAAGATCATCAAGGACAACAACCACCCGAGCCACTGCCTGTTCACCCCACTTTCATCCAGAAGGAGAGGTCAGTACAGGTGCATCAAAGCGGGGACCGAGAGACTGAAAAACAACTTCTATCTCAAGGCCATCAGACTGTTAAACAGCCACAACTAACATTGAGTGGCTGCTGCCAACATACTGACTTAACTCCAGCCACTTTAATAATTGAACAATTTATGTAATCAATTTATCACTGGCCACTTAATGTTATACAATGTGTACATACCCTACATTACTCATCTCATATGTATATACTGTACTCTATACCATCTACTGCATCTTGCCATCTTGATGTAATGTATCACTAGCCACTTTAAACAATGCCGCTTTATATGTTTTCATACCCTACATTACTCATCTCATATGCATATAGTGTACTCTATACCATCTACTGCATCTTGCCTATGCCGTTCAGCCATCACTCATTTATATGTTTTTATGTACATATTCATATTCATTTCTTTACACTTGTGTGTATAAGGTAGTCGTGAAATTGTTAGGTTATATTACTTGTTAGATATTAGTGCATGGTCGGAACTAGAAGCACAAGCATTTCGCTACACTTGCATTAACATCTGCTAACCATGTGTATGTGACAAATACATTTGATTTGATTTTGTTTTTTATATCCATAAAAACTCAGTTTAGCTGGCGTGCTTCAGTCAATAATCCACTCGGTTTCCAACGGTCAAAATGCATCCCAAACATTGCCAATAAACTTATCCAAACAAGTCAATCAAATTTTATAATCAATCCTTAGGTACCCTAATACGCAAATAAACAATACATTTTAGACGGAGAATCATCATTGTCTTTACAGGAGATAAAAATAACACACCATCTCGGCCATGTGCATAGAAACACTACAGCCAAAATGGGAGCCCTTAGAAAAACAACTTCTCTCTCATTTAAAAAAAACAGCCTGAAACTCTTTCTAAAGACGGTTGACATCTAGTGGAAGCCCTAGGAACTGAAATCCGGGAGGATTTCGCCCTATAGTAAAAATGCCAGCCATTGAAATCAGTGTTATGCTGAATTGTTTTTTTGGAGGGGAGATGGTTTGTCCTCGGGGTTCCTGTCATTTCAGTTCTATTATACTCCCAGATATTCTTTTAACAGTTCTATATGCATATCCTAGCTTCTGGGCCTGACTAGCAGGCAGTTTACATTGGGCACGCTTTCATCCAGACGTCAAAATACCGCCCCCATCCCAAAGAAGTTAAATGTCTTACTCACGTCGGCCACAGAGAAGGAGAGGAGGCACTCAGTCCTTGTTAGGTGGAGGCACTGTATTATCCTCAAAGCGGTTAAAGAAGGTGTTTAGTTTGTCTGGAAGCGAGACGGTGTCCGTGGCATGGCTGGTTTTCTTTTTGTAGTCTGTGATTTTTGTAGTCTCGTGTTTGAGCTGTTGAATTGCGACTCCACTTTGTCCCTATACCGACATGTTGCTTTTTTGATTGCCTTGCGGAGGGAATAACTACACTGTTTATATTCTGCCATATTCCCTGTCCTCTTTCCATGGTTGAATGCAGTGGTTCGCGCTTTCAGTTTTCTGCGAATAACGCCATCCATCCATGGTTTCTGGTTAGGGTAGGTTTTATTAGTCACAGTGGGTACAATATCTCCAATGCACTTCCTTATAAACTCACTCACCAAGTCAGGGTATAGATCGATGTTATTCTCTGTGGCTGCCCGGAACATTTCCCAGTCCGCGTGATCAAAACAATCTTTAAGTGTGGATTCCGATTGGTCAGACCAGCGTTGAATGGTTCTAGTCATGGGTACCTCCTGTTTGAGTTTCTGCCTATAAGACGGTAGGAGCAAGACAGTCATGGTCGGATTTGCCAAAGAGAGGGCAAGGGATGGCCTTGTATGCATCGCGGAAGTTAGAGTAGCAGTAATCGAGTGTATTGGCCGTGCGAGTACTGCAATCAATATGCTGATAGAACTTAGGTAGCCTTGTTCTCAAATGTGCTTTGTTAAATTCCCCAGCTACAATAAATGCAGCCTCAGGATATATTATTTTTTGAGGGCGTTTGTGGTGTCTGATTGAGGGGGTATATACACTGCTGTGAAGATAACTGACAATAATTATCTTGGGAGTTAATATGGCCGGCATTTGATTGTAAGGAATTCTAGGTTGGGTGAGCAGAAGGACTTGAGTTCCTGCATGTTGTTATTATTACACCATGTGTCGTTAATCATGAAGCATACACCCCCGCCCTTCTTCTTCCCAGAGAGGTGTTTATCTCTGCTGGAGAGACGCTTGAAGAAGCCCGGTGGCTGAACCAACTCCGACAATGTATCTCGAGAGAGACATATTTCGTGAAACAGAGAATGTTACACTCTCTAATGTCTCTCTGGAATGCAACACTTCCTCTAATTTCGTCTACCTTGTTGTCAAGAGACTGGACATTGGTGAATAGTATACTTTGAAGTGGTGAGTGGGGTGCAAGCCTATAAAGCCTAACCAGGAGGCCTCTCCATCTGCCTCTTCTGCGCCAACGTTGTTTTGGGTCGGCTTCTGGGACTAGATCCACTGTCCTGGCTGGTAGTCCGATTAAAGATTCCGCTTTGGAAAAGTCGCATTCCTGGTCGTATAGTTGGTGAGTTGGCGTCGCTCCTTTATCCAATAGTTCTTCCCGGCTGTATGTAATAACACTTAAGATTTTCTTGGCTAACAATGTAAGAAACAATACATAAAAAAACAAAATACTGCATAGTTTCCTAAGGACTCGAAGCGAGGCAACCATCTCTGTCGGCGCTATCTTGTCGAAATGAGTGACATGTCTGGTGAGTATGCAGGCAATGGAAGAACTGGGCCATTTTCAGCTTCCAGGAATTGTGTACAGATCCCTGCTATATGGCCGTGCATTATATTGCTGAAGGTGATGGCAGCTGATGAATGGCACGACAAAGGGCCTCAGGATCTCATCATGGCGTCTCTGTGCATTCAAATTGCCATCTATAAAATACAATTGTGTTTGTTGTCTGTAGCTTATGCTTGCCATTCCATAACCTCACTTCCACCATGAGGCGCTCTGTTCACAACGTAGACATCAGCAAAAGGCTCGCCCACACAATGCCATACATGTGATCTGCAGTTGAAATGCCGGTTGGACGTACTGCCAAATTCTCTAAAACAATGTTGGAGGCAACTTAGGGTAAAGAAATTAACATTACTTTCTCTGGCAACATCTCTGGACATTCCTGTAGTCAGCATGCCAATTGCATGCTCCCTTAAAACTTGAAACATCTTGAAACATCACCCAGCCGGTCCAGGAGTTTTTGTTTGTTTTTTGTTGGTGACCTCGGGGGAGATTCCAACCCCGATGGAACCGGAGGTGCCTAAGCCAACCCTTCGGGCTTTCACGTCCTGACTGGTTCGAGAGGTTTTCTTGCTTCGGTTGGTTCGGCAGCTTCCCATTACACGTCACTCTCCACCGGATCATCGGGCTCCCTCGCTGCAGCAGGATCGACAGGTATCTTGCCTCAGTCGGATTGTCTGGCTTCCATGCCTCAGCCGGCTCTCTAGACTCATGCTCCTGCCAGTTTGTTTGGCTCTCACGTCCCAACCGGCTTGCCCAGTGCCCATGTCTCGGCCGGATTGCCCAGGTGGGACGCCGGGTGGGGCTCCCCTAGAGGGGGGGGGGGGGGGTACTGTCACGTCTGCTCCCGCTCTTCCCTCTTGAGGGCGCCAGGCTGCCCTTTATCACACACTCCTGCCATCAATTACGCACATCTTTATCTTTGTTTTCTTGTATGCTGATGCTGTTCCTGTCTCTTTCCATGTCCGTTCCTCATTGTTTGACTCCCCGTATCTACTTCGTCTCTCCAGCGTCAACTCATGTGACACTAATTCTGCTTTGAAAGTTTATACACTTGTAAACTCACTTTTGAGAAAAGGGCCTTTGAATGTTTTGGTACCAACTGGAGAGCTCTCCTTTGTCTACACCCATTCAGCATTGTTCACACCCTCTTAAGCCAGCTCCACCCATCTCTTTAAGGATTCACATGAAGTCATGTGCTAAACAGTGAGTAGTGAAGTAAAGATTAAGACTAAAATTGGTAGTAGGCTACAATAAGGAAACATTCCAGGTAAACAGATAGTGTCCAGATAAAAACATGTTAGAAATATTAGATGACACCTTTTTCTCTTTTTTTGATGGGAGGCATTAGACCATTCTCCTTGTATGACTGGTGGAGGAGAGTCAGGCCTGTTCTACTGATACAAATTCCAGATACAAATATTTTAGCATTATTATACAATAGATGCAAAATGGCATTCTGAGATAACATCACTACACACACGTCATACACATAATGTTAGCTAGCTAGCTAGCAAATCTAAAGGTCAGCTGGCTAGCTAATAGCAAGCTTTAATAATATGCAGCATGTAACCTATTGCAAACCTGATCTACTTTGATTGGCCTCTGTGCCAGTGATTAACACTAGAAAAGTCTGGCCTCGTTGGGCCCCCTTCGAACCTGTTGAAATTCAACATTCTAGCGGTGTAATAAATACATTTCATGTATGCTATGGTAAAAATAATAATTTGCTTGTATTTATGAAGGTCTTAGGTAACATTATAATACGAAAGAAAAATGTATTTCAAAGAACACAATAGCATTTCCATTAGTTTATGTAACTGTAGGCTGTATGTAGAAAATAGAAACCACTACAACACCACAACTCAAGTGTGAGAATCCATGAAATAAACACCATAACAAATATTATTCATTATTCATTTGTTAAGAGCAGGTCTTAAGGAATTAATTTTGAGTTTAAATGACTGTGCTTTGAGTGTTGCAAGGGCACGTGTAAGAGCACAAATTCTTACCAAAATGTTGAAATAGAGCTCAAGGGGTCAGAGTCAGATCTTTATGATACTATATAGACATTGCAATGTCTTATCTGCTTGCGACTCTGTACAAGGACTGAGCAAAAGTCTATTTTTTAAACTAATTTCCCTGCCTCTGTGTCAATTCCAAGCTGCGCTGTTAATCAGATTCTTCATACACAATTTAACTATTTATAATATTCTGCCCCATCAGACTATTGTCAATTTAATCTTGTCTTTAGGCTGACTATTATTATATCTGTGAAATTAGTTTCAATATAGTTTAGGTGTAGTTTCGATGGGCCATCAGCCCCCCCCCCCCCCCCCCCCCCCCCCCCAAAAGACATGTCCTCGTAAAACTGTTCATAACACAAATTGTGTTTGTGATATTTAAGATTCTAACCATGATAGTGTGTTAAATAGACTGATTTAGGAAGTCAAGAACGGGGCGGACATAACTTCAAAAATGCTAAGTAATTTAAAAAGTAAATGTATTTATGACGCTCTCAGCAAGTGTTAAATGTTAACATTTGTGGCCGCTTAGCCTAGCCTACCATCACCTGGTTGCTGAGCCTAGCCTAGCTTACTATCCACTGGTCGATGAGGTTGTCCAGCTTATTGTGATTATTACTGCTATTTCAGGTCATTATGTTCTAGTCTCATTGTCTATTAATTATAGGCCTATGGTTTATTATGTGAGTCGTAGGCCTACAATACTGTTTTATCTCTATTGTGAAATCACGTTAGATGATTTGTTGTGTTCGATCGATTACAGTAGGGTATTGTGTATTATTTTCTGATTATTAAAACATTTTTGGCCACCTACATTTTTTGTAATGTTATACCTCTGAAAGGAGGGAAATATGAGAAATTATTCAAACTGACACGTAGCATCAGTGGCGTATTACATAGAGCCCCGACCCCAAGTTTGGGAAACAATTTACTAACTTCTCTCTGCTTACTTCCTCCCTCCACTTTGTGTCCTCTGCTTCCTCCTGCATGCATTGCAGCCTGCCTCAGCCTCACCACTGAGCGCTACTTCAATGTTTGTCTCAGTATTCTACTCTCTGTAAAGCAAAGTTATTAGAACTTAGTAGTGTATTTCTTTGCTCCTGCTGAGGTAGGCTCCATTTAATGTTAGCTTCTTACTTCATCCTTCTAGCTGGGTAAGTAATACTAGCCAGAGCCCTTCAACATTACTGCAATACAAGTATCTGGCAGGAGCTAGCCACCTGACTGACTGACATATCTATAGGTGACAATTTACCAGTTGTGCACTCCAGAGGAGGTTTTGGGAGGAGCTATAGGAGGACAGGCTCATTGTAAAGGCTGGAATAGAATTAGTGGAACGGAGTCAAACACGTTGTTTCCATGTGCTTGATGTGTTTGGTACCATTCCATTTCATGGGCCCCTCCTCCTACAGCTCCTTTCACTAGCCTCCTCTGGTGCATACATTTTTTGAGAGTCGGTTTTTGATTATTTAGGAGATGTCTGTGGACATGGCAGGAGTATTAACAGTTTTAAAATGGCCTTTTGTCCTTTGACGAACACTGCAAAGATTCCTGGGTACACCACAAAGGCTGCTGGGATAAGAGTATAGTATCTTCTTCCATGTCTCTCATCTTTGTTGTGTTGTGTGGATGAAAAACAAATACAATACATTACATATATACTGTACCGCACATAATACAACACAGAAGCATACAAGTTAATGTAAACTGCAAACAGTTGAAGAAGCAGCAGATATTCTTCCTGGGGACCACAAGTTCAAGTATATAATTGTATAAGTTCACAATTCAATTCTACATTTTCTCCAATAGAAGGTGCTCTTGACCAATCTAAGCTCAGGTTCATCACAATACAACAAGTCTACTAAGCCCTCGTCTCAATAGAGAATTATACAATAGTGTATTGAGCTCAGAGCTGATGGCAATAAAGGATATTAATTCATTTTACCTTCTTCATCTCCCGGGTCTCCATCTTCACAGGGTGTAGTGATGTTGACTGTGATGGTCTGGTTACTAACAGGGTTGGCAGCTAACCAGCTGTAAATGGAGTTGTAATGTTCTCTCTCTACCTCCAGGGAGAGTGAGAGGTTAGGTTGATGGTGAGATCAGGTCTGTTGAGCTCTCACATGCACCTGTAAGGTCCTAACCATTAGGACATGGAGAGCTAAACTTAAGTTGAGACTGATATGTCTTGTCTGTATGTAGGCCTAGGTTTACCTTTATTTACTCAAATGATGTGCATTTGGTTTATTGATTGCAGCCTAACATGGTGGTAAATATGTTAGTGCAACAATTTGTACTGAACATACCAGCAGCCTATTTTAAAGCTACACCTAAACCTTAAATGTAGTCCTGTATGTCCTAATAATATAATTAAAATGAAAGGACATAGGCCTACGATACGGGTGATTTATTGATTTAGGTAGTCCACGTCCACGTAGATGAAAGAGATTGTGGGAAAGTCTTTCTTTTTTCCAGAGCAGGTGTTGGAAGTGGGCAGTTCAATTTATAAAGGGCAATATTGCACAGGTGTACCCTGCTAAACAAAGCATTATCAACCCTGATAAGAGATTAGAAAACCGCCTACACTGGGACAGTGTTACAGGATACTTCACTGTGTCAGACTTTCAGATAGAAGATTCTGGGGTTATACTGTGGAGAAAACAGATGGAGAGAAGAGGAAACGTACATTTGAGCGTGCGTGTTTTGAATATAACACCTTATCGATGGTGATGTTATGTCAGACCACTTTATCGCAAAGTTTTTTTTACATCCATGTAAGGAAATGATTTGCCCAGTATCTTCATTCAATGAATCAACATTAAGATGAAATGTTTACATTTTAGTACAGGACAACTTTTCTGCCAACTCTTCTATATTAGGCCTATAGAATGTCTTCCAATCTGAATCTTGTCTTGAGTTCCTTGATGATATGAATAAATTCTTCACAACGTATAGGCTCTACTTAATTTGGTTTTCACTTTGTTCACTACATATATTTTATACACATAATAATACATATCGGCTGGTTTCTGGTGTGACACCTCTGCACTAGAAGGAGGGGTTGTCAGTGTGTGCTGCAGAAACATCTGTTTTAGGGGAGCCAAAGACAGTTCTTCACACTGACCATCATGCTAAAGATCAGGAATCAAAGTCAAAATGTTAAAGGTACTCGCTACCTTGAACATGCTGCTGCAGACGGAAAGAGTGTACGGCTAATCAGTGTTTTATACATTAATGCTGCTAATTTCCTGCAACAAAACACTGGAGTCTCAACATTGCGCAATCTGACCTTTGTGGAAAAATACATCACATAAATACACAGAATGATAAATGAGGCACTCATGTTTTCTGACCAAAATGTGTTAAAACATTACTGGCATGTCATAATTTACAAGACATGTTTATTGTGCCAATATAAATTGGCACAATAATGCATGAGCACAGTCCAAATGTAAAAGCATAGAAAGGTTTGAGAAGATTTTGCTGACACATTATTTAAGTTACACTTACAATATACAGTACACTGGCTCAGAGTACAAAATAACATAGTATGTAAAGTACAGTCTGCAGTATGCTGAATGATAAAAACATTCAACCACTTGATGAGGAAAATACATTAAAAGAAAAACACATTGTTTCCTTGATAGCAATGCTTGAAATATAATAGGATTAGTCATAACTGTCAAATTAAATGTACAACTACCTGGCATTAAAAGTAACAGGACAAAACATCCCAAATACACTTAAATAAATACAGAAACACACTTGAAAACCACCAAACAATTGCAGTGCTCTCCCCTAGACTCTAAAAGTAGGCTACATTTGGTATTTGGTATCAAAAGCAGCAGCTTCTCTTCCTGGGGTCCACACAAAACATGCATAATACAGAACATGAATAGACGAGAACAGCTCAAGGACAGAACTACATCAATAAAAGAAGGCACACTAAGCCTACATATCAATACATACACACAAATTATCTAGGTCAAACATTAAAACCAGAATCTAGAGGTTGTGTGTCTCTGGAGAAACGTTGCCAATCTCTAACTCTTGAACGTAGCTGTGGTTGCAAGGACTGACATTTTTCACAGGTATGTTGTAGCTGTACAATCTTTGTTTACAAAAATTCAAATGACAACACAAATATAAACAATGGAGTAAACTTAAATCATATTGTGGGTTGTGATGAGGTAAGTATATTTTTCAAGCATGTATGGGGGATTGACGACTATGTAACGTCAGGAAATATCAAAGATTGTATACTTTTAAATGGAATGTTTAGGTAAGTCTGACGTAATATATTGAAGCTCATGTAAAAAAAAAAGCTCAGTAAACAAATCTTTATCAGTTTGAATAAGTCATAAGCGTATTTTAGAATAGTGAAATGTGAATAATATCTAAATATTCAGTCTCAATAACTACTCTGAAATAGAAATGTCTAAAAATGAAATGACCTGCAGTGCAAAAACTCACAATGGTTTCAGTAGATTTGAAATGTTTTCACAGTTATATACAGTATGTGGGCTAATGTAGGTGGAGCACAAAATGCTCCAATAGAAGGAATGTCTGCAGGAGTGTGCAGGAGTCAGTGATTGTATTCTATTTTATTTGTAAAGAAAATGTACCCCCTATTTTCGCGGTATCCAATTGTTAGTTACAGTTTTGTCCCATCACTGCAACTCCCGTACGGACTTGGGAGAGACAAAGGTCAAGGGACGTGTGTCCTCCGAAACACAACCCAGCCAAGTCACACTCCCCTAACCCGGACAACACTGGGCCAATTGTGCACCATGGGTCTCCTGGTCACGGCCGGCTGTGACAGAGCCTGGACTCCAATTAGGATCTCTAGTGGAGATCCTGGTGCTGAGGAGTAGGTGGCTTTATATCACCAAACATCTGCTTTTTATGTACACAGCTGCTATCCACTGGCAAGCTAAACAATGACCAGCTATAAAAAGATACAGGGGAGGCACCTACATTTAAACAACAGAACAGAGAGACAGAACAGAGAGAACTGAAAAAAAGCTTTGGCACAGCAGTAGCATAGCAAACACACTAGTGAAATGTATTAAAAGAGGTTCCATTTGTTTTAACCTATACATTGGGACAATGGGCACTTGAAAAGAGGGATCATCCTACTAATAACACTAGGCATAGTTATTTAATTTGTCTGCATCAGTTAGTCTCATCAAGGCCCCAATTCAACAAAAGACCAAATGACCAACAAAGGAAGTCTGAAATGACTGAAATGACAACAGCGCATTGGTTAAATGGGAATTGTCTCCAGGAACAACTGTTTCTCCATGAAGTTTTCTAAAATGAATATTGACTATAATTTTGTCTTAAGGTTCTCTTTAGGATGTAACGCCTTCTCTGGGATGTGAATTATCTTGTCACCCTCTCATTAACTTCCTGTTCTCTCTCAACCTTCATGCAGTGTCAACATCCTCGCTGGCAGGCATGTGATGTAACTGGAGTGTATAATAAACTGTCACGTTAGGGTTGTCTCTAAGTGACTCCGGTCCTTGTATACCTGTTCGCTCCTCCTAGACAGGGAGAGGGAGGGAGGAAAGGATTGAGAGGGACAAGGAAAGGGGGGGAGGGGGTAGGAAAGAATAAAGGATCATATGTTTCCTCATCAGATATTTTGTACCAGAAGAAGGAAACAAGGCAAGTCTGATGCTCTGTTGTTTATTCTCATTGTTCAGCAGTAGGTAACTCAACAGTCAACACATCTAGAACCATTCCTAAATCTAGTGGGAGGGAACCATGAAGCCAGGCTTAAAAATCAACAGACTTGGCAAATACTGTAAAAGACATAGGAAGATCAAAGGCATTACTCTTCTAATTGTCCAACATAAACATTTCATATGGACGGTTATCAAACTCAGGTGGTCTGTGCAACTCAATACCACATTAACCCAGTGACACAGAGATAAAGCCAACAGTTGTAGACATGAGGGCTGCTAAAGCAGCTGTATTACATGTCCTATGTTTATCAGCCTGTAGAATTATTACTAACCTGGTTTTCTGCTGGTTTAATGTGAGTTATCTCTGCATACTGAACGTCATCTTGCTCTCTTTCAGGTGAATCTATAAAGGCAAATAAAGTAAATGAAATATACAGTGTGGGTGGGAGTAACTGACAGATATGCACACATGCTCATCCCCAAGACAGGTTCTACAAACACTAAGAACTCATGTTACTATTGTAACGGCATTCATCTTCCTCTGACGAGGAGTATGAGAGATCGGACCAATACGCAGCGTGTAAGTGTTCATGGTATTTAATAGAACGGAACACTTAATGACAAAAAAACAACAAGAGAAGAAAAAAAAACGAAATAGTTCTGTCTGGTGCAGACACACTAAACAGATAATAATCACCCACAAGACAGAGGTGGGAAAAGGCTACCTAAGTAGGATTTTTTTTTTTTTTTTTTTTTACCCCCTTTTTCTCCCCAATTTCGTGGTATCCAATTGTTGTAGCAGTTACTATCTTGTCTCATCGCTACAACTCCCGTACGGGCTCGGGAGAGACGAAGTTTGAAAGTCATCTGTCCTCCGATACACAACCCAACCCGCTGCAGTACAGCGCCCTTAACCACTGCGCCACCCGGGAGGCTAAGTATGATTCTCAATCAGAGACAACGAACGACACCTGCCTCTGATTGAGAACCATACAAGGCCAAACACGTAGAAAATATAACATAGAAAAAAGAACATAGACATCCCACCCCAACTCACGCCTTGACCAACCTAACACAAAGACATAAAAAAGAAGCTAAGGTCAGAACGTGACAACTATGGATTCCTGTGTCTGTGCTAGCTGTCGTTTTGGCACCAGAGAAGCTATAAAGTAATGATTGTCAGACTGTGCTTGTGTGTGTGTGCCTTCTGCTTTGTCAACATTTAGAGAAGTGGTCTGAGACAATGCAACTGTCTGACCAAGCAGAGGAAGTGTGGAAGATACGCCACTTCATTTGACCTGCATCAGGGAGTTGTTCAGGCAAACATTTCCTACATTTTTAAAACACTATCCATGATAATTAAAAAAGGTTGTGCACAACATGTTTTGACTTTGACAAGGAGAATGACCTCACCCCGTTAAAAGCTAAATACCTGCATGTGAGTGTCCGTTTCTCCTCTTCTTCAGATACATTGCAAGACCAACAAGTCCTGAAGCCACCAAAACACAGATTATAGCAATAATAAGACAATCTCGAGTCCTCTCATCACCATCTAATGTAAAAAGAAAGAAAACAATATTTTAATTAAAACATTGCGTTTCATAAAATGAGCTCTACCATACTTATTGTTTCATATAGAAGTTGGTATTGTCTGGATATCTGCAATATAACATTAATACTGTACATGTGTTTACCTGTCACCTTGAAGGGATCACTCTTTATACAGGAATGTGGAACAACAGCTGTCTCCTTGCTGACTGGGTTGGTAGCCTCACATCTGTAAGAGTCTCTGTTCTGTTCATCCACCTTGAGAGGTATAGAGAGGGTGATGTTGTGGTCAGGGCTGCTGGTCTGGTTGAGTATCTCCACTCCTTTGTACCAGGACAGGGTCACCTCTCTCCCGTTCTCCACAGAACACACAACACTACAGGAGATGTTATCATGGACCGTGACCTGAGGTTTGGACAGAACATCTGGAAGACAAATAATGAATTAATGGGAATTGGTGAAATGGATCTTATCTTTAAATAGCAAAGAGCAGTTGCTACATTCATTTTTGGATTTAGAAATGAATGAAATGTACCCATTGATTCTTGAAGAATATTTATAAATGCTTCTTGAGCTTAGAACCCATAAAAAGTTTTACTCCGGTGTTTGTAAACAAAGAAATTGTAAACAAATACTATATATCACCACACTATAATGTTTTACATGATGGCTGATCAGTCCTTGAATCCATAGTGCGGTCTATGCTTTTTACCAAACCAAAAGGTGACAGCTTTAGTATTGTTTCTACTGCTGATTGCCACTTTAATGATGTTGTAATTTACAGCACACACACACACACACACACTTACAGTACACAGTCAGCTGAAATGTATGTTTTGTCTTCCCTTCATCTGTATTCTCCACAGTATAAACCCCAGAATCATCTATTTGTAGGTCTGACAAAGTGAAGACTCCAGTAACATTGTTCCAGTGAAGGCGGTTTTTAAATCTCTTCTCAAGGTTGGTATTACTTTGTTTACCAGGGTGCACCTGTGCAATATTGCCAAGGTCTCCATAAAGTAAACTGCCAGAGTTCAACACCCTTTCTGGAAAATAGAAAAACGTTCCCACGATGCCATTCACCTGCCGAGTCTCAGGTTGGGCTGAATGCTGGGCTGAGCAGAGTACTGTGGAGAGGAAGAGATACTCAATATCAACGCATTGACTTAAATATCATAGTTATTCTCTAATAATATAGCAATGTAGCAAATTGCAGTTTTTCTTGTGTCCAAAATGTGTCCAAACAGAATTAACGTTTTCTAAACAATTAACATGCAGTCCAAAACTGAAACACGTTGGCCAAAATGACACATTTAATTTGCAAAATGCATTAAGACTCTCAAAACATTAAATACATGACACAAAATTAACTACCTCCATCCATAACTACCTCCATCAAAACATACAACTTGTTATCTAATGAAAAGTTATTTCAATAAATTGTCACACAATGGGCCAATAAATACTAATTACAACTATAAATATACTCTAACATGGTTTACCCTCTTTCATATTTCTGTGCCATTTGTTGACACTATAATTATAGTATGCACCATAAAAGACGAGTAAATATATTATCACAGCATGGGTTGTGTTATTTTTTCCTAAAATGATTTAACCAAAGATGACAAACACAGAAAGAATGTCACTGAAGAGCATGAATATCCAGAAACAGAAGGCTTTCTTTGACCTTTTTCCATGTTGTCCTTCACAAAAGCAGTGATGCTGTACAGTATATACAGAGAATCAAAATAAAATACACCAGGCTAACAAATAACTGCAAAAACAAAGCAATGTAGAAAAGGCAACACCAATACAGTATACACTACATTTGGTCCATTCATGTTTTCATCAACATCACCCTGGATCTTTTCCCTTGCAATTCAGTGAGGAAAACATCTCCTTGCATGGCACATCCATGCTTCCTCTGCAGTGCAGTCCTCTGCAGTGCAGTCCTCTGACAGTCCTCTGCCGTGATTGCCATATAACCGGTTTTCTTTCCATCTAGTAGGGACATCCTGTCATGTGGACGGTAATTATAAACGTTCCACCTCCACACATCTGAACCCCTCTTCCTCTATGGGCCCCTCTACCTCTCCTTTGTCCTTGCCCTCGGCCTCTTACTAGGTCCCTTCTTGCAAACAGTAAGTCAGAGGTGAGTGACCTCTATGATGCATGAGTAAGGACTGATTGCTCAGTGAACATTGTGTAAAGAAGTGTGCACGTGCGCAGAAGAAGTTCACATTCACGGAAGTAATTTGAATCGGCTGTCACCGAATGTTAAAATATTTTTTGACATGAGATTTGCGTCTTTTGTAGTGAGTTGTGTTTACTGTTTTGCAAAAAAAATGTGCTTAGCATTAGATTTTGGTGTGAAAGCAACGAGTAATGACTTACAGTTTTACAAAAAAATAATACTGTTGTGGTCATTAGGTTATGATGGAGTTCCATTAAAAGTTTAATTGAAAGTGTCTTAGCCACCGGGAAAAACTGTAAAGGCCTGATGTGATGGTGACAGTTCGGAAAGAAAGTATACACTCACAGAAAATGGTTCCAAAAGGGTTCTTCGGCTGTCCCCATAAGATAACCCTTTTTGGTTCTAGATATATATAAAAAAAACGTTTTGGTTCCAGGTCGAACCCTTTTGGGTTCCATGAATAGCCCCCTGGGGGTAAGGGTTGTACATGGAACCCAAAAGGGTTCTATCTGAAAACAGAAAATGTTCTTCAACGGGTCATCCTATGGGGACAGCTGAATAACCCCTTTATGTTCTGGACAGCACCTTTCAGTGTAGACACTGAAATTAAGTTCACATGGAAGTAAAGACTATCTCAGCAAATTCTTATTCTGCGGTTAATGGCACAAATCACTGAAATGCCATCGTTGTAAAAGAAATCACAATCCTTTATTACCTTCTTTTTTCATACCTTTATTTTGACAGTGAAATCACATTGAGACTAAAACCTATTTTTTAAGAGAGCCCTGCATATGCACAAATTATACAAAATGTACAACCTGAACTGCCCTAGAGGCCCCAGAGCATCATGGTGCAGAGCGCTGCAGATCATTTCATACATGGGGCGCAAAAAAATGCAGATTTACTTAATTCCGTAGTGATCCACGGGACCTCGAGAGTTAGCCATCCCTGTGTTCGGGTCTGGTACTCTTATGTCTGTAATTTAAAAATGAAAATGGGGCCCACCAAAACGTAGCGCCGGTAACATGGATCATATCTTTTGAACGGTAAGAGCTAGAACCAAGACGTTTTCTCTCAGGATAAGATTGAGACTTGGCTCCACCGAAACTGGCTATGAAATGCAGTTGGGAAAGTGAGAGGAATGAGCAAGACTAGAAACTCCTACTGCTATACACAAGCAACCTACTGCTGTACACAAGGAAGAGAAAAAAATAGCTAGAATGTGGCATCACTAATTAAATAAATGCTGCTATTGTTTTTAATTTTGTAAAGCACCTTGTGCAGAGATAATTTAGGGATGTCTCGTTTTAGTAAACTGAAATGAAAAATATTTTAGCCTATAGTTTGTTCTTGGTCGATTTAGGCGGTTAATTGCCACTGAAAAATATTTGGAATGTTTGGAAATATTTTAGTCACTATTTTAGCTGACAAAATTAACACTGATCCAAACAACTGACCACTTAATAAAATACTTGAAAGTACTACTTAAGAAGTTTGTTTGGGTATCTGTTCTTTACTTGATTATTTATATTTTTGACAACTTTTACTTTTACTTCACTACATTCCTAAAGAAAAAAATTAATATATATACTTTTTACCCCATACATTTTACCTGACACCCAAAAGTACTCATTTTGAAAGCTTAGCAGGACAGGACAATGATAACATTTACACACTTACCAAGAGAACATCCCTGGTCATCCCTACTGCCTCTGATCTGATGACTCACTGAACACATGTTTAGTTTGTAAATGATTGTTGGAGTGTTGGAGCGTTCCCCTTGCTATCCGTACATTGAAATATACAAGAAAATGATGCCGTCTGGTTTGCTTAATTTAAGAAGTTTGAAATGATTTATACTTTTACTTTTGATACTTAAGTATATTTCAAACAAAATACTTTTATACTTTTACTTAAGTAGTATTTTACTGGGTGACTTTCACTTTTACTTGAGTCATTTTCTATCAAGGTTTATTTACTTTTACTCAAGTACTGCTTAATATACATCCAGTGATGCTGCCAAGATGGTGCTATGTCTTGTTCAGAAGCCTGACTGATGAACATTAAGATTAGATTTCGTAGCAAGCAAAGATCTAAGCTGACAGTTGATTAGAGATTCAACAATTTCGTCAAACTGGTTCTTGACTAAAAATACTTTCAATGAAAATGTTAATTCTTAATTTGTGTCCGGGAAACCAACCCTAAATGCCTACATTGACATGGTGCTCTGTGTGTTTTTTTTATTATTTGTTGTCATACTCATCCAGGATAAGCAAACACTGACATGAGAAAAAACAAAGATCAGAGTATAGCTTTATGCACTGTTTAATAAAGTGTTAAAACAAAACATATTTTGTAAAAAACAACTATTTCATCGATTTTGCGAGTGTCGGAAAACACCTCAGACTGTTATGTTAGGCTATAGGACTATGTTTAATAATCAACATAATCACAAAAATACGTGTTCACGCATTATAATGGTCAGAACATACAGTAGTCCTATAACATAATAGAGAAACACATTAATCTTAGTCAAAATTGACCAGGACAAAAGATATTTGCATGCATTACTTGTTCAGCAACATATAACTTCAGAACTGGCCGAAATATATTTTGTACAGGCTAAAGGCAGCGGTATGATTTTGTTTATATTGTTAGGGACAGATACAATATATACAGTGCTCTCCACTAATTTTGGCACCCTTGGCAAATATGAGCACAATGGGCAGTGATAAAACGTCTTATTGTTTATCCTCTTGGTCTTTCATTTAAAAAATCACACAAATCCAACCTTTAATTAAAGTAGAATAATTGAAAGAAAAAATACATTCTTATAACATAAAACAAATATTTTTTTCTCAAATATAGAGTACCAGTCAAAAGTTTGGACACACCTACTCATTCAAGGGTTTTTCTAGATGACTACCTCATGAAGCTTGTTCAGAGAATCCCAACAGTGTGCAAAGCTGTCATCAAGGCAAAGGGTGGCTACTTAGAAGAATCTAAAGTATAAAATATATGTAGATTTGTTTAACCCTTTTTGGTTACTACATGATTCCATATGTGTTATTTCATAGTTTTGATGTGTGTTATTTCATAGTTTTCACAATTATTCAACAAATGGGCATTTTCAACCTTTGAACAACCTTTTAACCATTTCCTGATTTGTGCAGCCCAGCAACATTTTGTTGCACAACATTACTGTATTCTCGGGTCTTTACCATAGCGATGGATAAATATGGGAACTTGGCCTGTATGTCACCTCCTATTTATACCCCGGTGAAACAGGAAGTCATGGCTTACCACTTAAGCATTCCTAATAACTCGTAAACGTAAAATATGAATGGGAATATACTTCAGTTAGATTTACTCATAAGAATTTCTAGGGGTGCCAATAACTGTGGCACACATGTTCCGGAGAGAAATATTTATCACATTTATTACACATTTTTTTCTCAACAATTTTACAGATTTTTTGTGAACATTTTGAATGAAAGACCATAAGGATAAACAGCAACAACAAAACAATTCACAGCCTGTTTTGCTCATATTTACCAAGGGTTCCAATATTAGTGGAGGGCACTGTATACCGAAGTAAATGCTATGATGTACCATTAGCTAGAGCTAGGCAAAAGTTGGCAAACGTTAGCTTGCTAGCTCACTAACTTTAGCTATTATTTTTGACTCAATCACACTAGACCTGACTCAAACAATGAAACAAGCGGCCAAACTATTAAAGAGATATATATTCCAAAGTAATGTGAGTTTTTATTAGTCAGTATAGCAATGTAACGTTATTGATCTATCAGTTGCCCCAGCTAACTCCCTACTTTTCACACTGACACGGTATTAACAGCTCTACAGGCTTCACTGTCATGGTGCACAGTCAGTACACAACACTATGCTCATCATGTCTTAGCAGGATGAGATGGTGACAGGTTTCCCAGCAGGGTCAGACAGCCAGATAAGATCTGTCTATGGAGCTCATGTGAATTGTGCAATATATTATAACAATCAGTGAATGGGTACAAAGTTCCATCTTGAGTTGAGTCTGTGATCTGGGAATAATGGTACTTTCAATTATTGAACCATTGATTGTTTTCTTGGATAATATAATGTATAAATGCACACCAAGGTAATTCTTTGTCATGCCTCATCTGAGCAGTATCAGATGGTGACAGGGGACTCAGCAGGGTCAGGCAGTCAGGGAAGACCAGTCTGTTACTGCGCAGAGGGGAACTTTTGCAGATACATTTTATCTCTCAGTGCAGCAAACACTGGACAGGCAAGAAGCTTCAAGATAAAAAAAAATATTTTAAAGCAGTCAGACAAACATCTAAAGTTGATTTCCAAACTGTATCATGGGTTGATAGTGGCTTTTCCCGATGACACAAAACATGTCAAATAAAAATGAGTGGAAGACCAGGGAGACACTATTGATGATAATGGAGACAGATATGCCCAGTCATGTTCATATAATCTCAGACATAAATGACTGCAGTTTAAGATCATCCAAAGAATATACTACAGTGGAAAGAAAAAGTATGTGAACCCTTTGGAATTACCTGGAGTCTAATACACAACAATACACAAACACAGTCTGCTTAAATGAAGGATCCACCCCTTATCAATTTTTGCCTAAAACGACATACCCAAATCTAACTGCCTGTAACTCAGGCCGTGATGCAAGGATATGCATATTCTTGGTACCATTTCAAAGGAAACACTTCAAAGTTTGTGGAAATGTGAAAGGAATGTAGGAGAATATAACACAATAGATCTGGTAAAAGATAATACATAGAAAAAAACAACCGTTCTTTTGTATTTTTTTGTACAATCATCTTTGAAATGCAAGAAAAAGGACATGTATTATTCCAGCCCAGCTACAATTTAGAATTTGGCCACTAGATTGCACAGTGTATGTGCAACGTTGTAGACTGATCCAATGAACCATTGCATTTCTGTTAAAATAATTGTATCAAGACATCCCAAATGTGCGTAATTTGTTTATTAATAACTTTTCATGATCAAAACTGTACACTCTCCTCAAACAATAGCATGGTATTATTTCACTGTAATAGCTACTGTAAATTGGACAGTGCAGTTAGATTAACAAGAATTCAAGCTTTCTGCCAATATCAGATATGTCTATGTGTCACGATTCTTCAAAATCGAACCCAGAAGCAGACCAGGACAAGGAGAGTAGGAAGAAGGTGAGTATTTATTTACAAGTGAATGTGAATGGGTAGATATATCCAGGTGGTGCAGCGGGTAGCGGTGGTGAGTTGATGGGAGTAAATAGGTGGATCCAAGAGGAAGCGGAATCCTCTGACGACCAGGCGGGAATGGGGTAAATGATCCGGGTGAGTAACTGAAGACAGAACAAACAGAGGTAAGTTCAAGGCAAGCAATACGTAACAAACAACAAAACAAATTCTATTCAACTTGAGGCTGATACTCTGGCACAACATACTGTTCATGGCTAACGATCCGGCAGGGAATGGATGTCAGGTCAGAGCTTTTGAAGGGGAGAGGTGATGATCAGGACAGGTGTGCAGATTACTGATGGGATACAGGTGCAGGTGAACATCGATCTCCCAACAAGCTAATTCGCCCGGCAACCAGACAGGGTGCGTTCCAGGACACCGGAAACACACTTCAGGACAGAAACACAGGCAAACAGACTCAGGAAGCGGGATTCGTGACAGTACCCCCCCTCCGACGAACGCCACCGGGCGGACTACCGGGCGCCAGGGTGCAGGCGGTAGAAGTCACGAAGCAGGTCGTCATCAAGGATCTGACGCCGAGGAATCCAACTACTCTCCTCTGGACCATATCCTTCCCAATCCACGAGATATTGGAACCCTCGACCCCGCCGTCTGGAGTCCATGATGCGGCGCACCGTGTAGACAGGACCACCTCCGATCATCCGAGGAGGAGGAGGACGAGGAGGAGGGGGCAACAGAGGACTGAGGTGAACCGGCTTGAGGCAGGAGACATGAAAGGTGGGGTGTACTCGAAGAGTTGCCGGCAATTTGAGTCGGACCACAGCAGGGTTAATGATTCTCTCCACCACGAACGGACCAATGAACTTTGGTGACAGTTTCCTCGACTCAGTCCGTAGAGGAAGATCCCGTGTAGCCAACCACACCTTATCTCCGATGGTATAAGCGGGAGCAGGAATACGGCGACGATTCGCCTGGATCTGATACCGGTCAGAAACTCTAAGGAGGACCTTCCTGGCCCGATGCCAGGTCCGGTGGCAACGACGAATGTGGGCCTGGACAGAAGGGACCGAAAGATCCCTCTCCTGAGAAGGAAACAAGGGAGGTTGGTATCCGTACAGGCATTGGAAGGGGGACATCCCAGTGGCAGATGAAGGAAGGGTATTATGGGCATACTCGACCCAGGGTAATTGAGATGACCAAGAGGTGGGATCAGAGGAGACAAGACAACGCAGCGTGGACTCCATCTTCTGGTTGGCTCTCTCCGCCTGACCATTAGATTGGGGGTGAAATCCAGATGTGAGACTGACTGTAGCTCCAATGGCCAAACAGAAGGATTTCCAGACAGCAGAGGTAAACTGAGGACCACGGTCAGAAACAATGTCACAGGGCAACCCGTGGACCCTGAACACCTCCCTAACCAGGATCTCGGACGTCTCAGTGGCAGAAGGCAGCTTGGAGAGGGGAACAAAGTGGGCAAACTTGCTGAATCTATCCACAATGGTCAGAATAACCGTGTTACCAACAGAAGAGGGCAACCCCGTGACAAAATCCAGGGCCAGATGCGACCAAGGTCTTCGGGGAATAGGTAGGGGGTGAAGAAGCCCAGAGCTGGCCCGATTGGTACTCTTATTCTGCGCACAAACAGGACAAGCGGCAACAAACCTCCGGGTATCTTCTCCCATGGCAGGCCACCAAAATAGTCTGCGCAGTAGCGCCATAGTCCGAGCAACACCAGGGTGACAAGCTATCTTGCTGGCGTGGGACCACTGAAGGACAGCAGAACGAACCGACTCAGGCACGAACAACCGACCGGGTGGACCGTTACCGGGCCCGGGCTGTGTCCGAAGAGCCGCCATCACCTCCTCCTCAATCCTCCATGTAACGGCTCCCACGACAACGTTCTGGGGAAGAATCGTCTCAGTCTTGGCCTCACTCTCCTCCGTCTTGGAGAACATCCGGGACAGGGCGTCCGCCTTCCCGTTCTTCGACCCAAGTCGGAACGTCAGGGAAAAATTGAAGCGTCCAAAAAACAAAGCCCACCGGGCCTGACGAGAGTTGAGACGTTTAGCCGATTGCACGTAAGCCAGATTCTTGTGGTCAGTCCAGACCACAAATGGTTGCTCCGCTCCCTCCAACCAGTGACGCCACTCCTCCAAGGCAAGCTTCACAGCGAGAAGCTCCCGGTTACCCACATCGTAGTTTCTTTCAGCTGGAGAATGACGACAAGAGTAGAAGGCGCAGGGATGGAGTTTACCGTCAGTGGAGCTACGCTGGGACAGGATGGCGCCCACCCCCACACAGACGCATCCACCTCCACAACGAACTGACGGGAAGTGTCAGGTTGAGAGAGAATCGGGGCGTTGGTGAATCGGCTCTTCAAATCTAGAAATGCTCGGTCTGCCTCAGGAGACCAACAGAACTTTCTGGTGCAAGACGTCAGTACAGTTCAAGGGGCGGCCACCCGGCTGTAATCACGGATAAACCTCCGATAAAAATTTGCAAACCCCAGGAATCTCTGGAGCTGCAATCTCGAACCGGGCTGGACCCAATCCCGAACCGCCCGAACCTTCTCTTGGTCCATCTTGATCTCTCCCCTGGAGATGATGTAACCGAGGAAGGACGTCGTGTGGGCGTGAAAAATCACACTTCTCAGCCTTCACGAACAGACGGTTCTCCAATAACCGCTGCAGGACCTGCTTGACATGTTGAACGTGGCTAGAAAGCTCCTTCGAGAAGATGAGGATATCATCCAGGTAAACGAACACAAAAATACCAATCATATCTCTCAGAACGTCATTCACCATACTTTGGAACACAGCAGGAGCGTTGGTCAGTCCAAACGGCATCATCTGGTACTCGAAATGTCCCATCGGAGTATTGAACCCAGTCAACCACTCGTCCCCCTCTTTGATCCGAACCAAATGATAAGCATTACGTAAATCAAGCTTCGTAAAAACCGTAGCACCCTGTAAAGAATCGAAAGCCGAGCTCATCAAGGGCAGGGGATACTTGTTCTTGACCGTAATATCATTCAAACCCGATAATCAATACACGGTCGAAGAGTGCCATCCTTCTTGCTCACAAAAAACAAATCCTGCTCCCAGAGGTGATGACGAGGGCCGAATGAGACTTGCAGCTAGAGACTCCTTGATGTAGGTCTCCAAGGCCTCACGTTCAGGTCGAGAGATACTGTATAACCGTCCTTTGGGAAAGGCGGCTCCAGGAAACAGATTAATCGCACAGTCATAAGGTCGGTGGGGAGGAAGGGACTGAGCCTTCTGTTTACTGAATACTTCACCCAACTCGTGATATGTTTCTGGAACCAGGGACAAATCAGGAGGAGCAGAGTCACTGACCTGACTGGAAATGGCAGGAGAACAGGCAGTTAGCATGACAATCAATGCTCCAACTAGTTACCTTACCCGTCACCCAATCAAACGAGGGATTGTGTTCCTTCAGCCAGGGGTAACCAAGAACCAGAGGAACATGGGGCGAGGACAGAATGAAGAAGGAGATAAACTCTGAATGATTACCCGACAACAACATCTTAACCGGTTCAGTGCTCATAGTGATCCGTGCCAGACTACTGCCGTTCAGAGTGGTTGCTTCAATGGCTTCCGGCAATTGCTCCTTGGAAAGCCCCAGCTGTTCCACCAAGTCAGCATCAATAAAGCTGCCATCGGCACCTGAATCGATAAAAGCGTTCATCTCTAAGCTCTGATCCTTATTCATAAGGGTCGCAGGAAAACGGGGTCTGACAGGATTCTTGAGAGGTTGAATCTGGCTCGCTAAAATTCCTCCCAAAACTAGCGAGCCGGGCAGTTTAACCTCTTGGATCTCTAGGGGCGCTATTTCATTTTTGGATAAAAAACGTTCCCGTTTTAAGCGCGATATTTTGTCACGAAAAGATGCTCGACTATGCATATTCTTGACAGTTTTTGAAAGAAAACACTCTGAAGTTTCAGAATCTGCAAAGATATTGTCTGTAAGTGCCCCAGAACTCATTCTACAGGCGAAACCAAGATGATGCGTCAACCAGGAAATTAGCAGAATTTCTGAAGCTCTGTTTTCCATTGTCTCCTTATGTGGCTGTGATTGCGCAAGGAATGAGCCTACACTTTCTGTCGTTCCCCCAAGGTCTTAGCAGCATTGTGACGTATTTGTAGGCATATCATTGGAAGATTGACCATAAGAGACTACATTTTCCAAGTGTCCGCCTGGTGTCCTGCGTGGAATTCGGTGCGCAATTGCCAGCTGCTTGTACTTTTCCATTTGATTGAGGGGAGAAACCATGCGTCCAAGAACGATATATCAATGAAGAGATATGTGAAAAACACCTTGAGGATTGATTCTAAACAACGTTTGCCATGTTTTCAGTCGATATTATGGAGTTAATTTGGAAAAAAGTTCGCGTTTTGAGGACTGAATTTTCGTTTTTTTTTGGTAGCCAAATGTGATGTATAAAACGGAGCTATTTCCAATACACAAAGAATCTTTTTGGAAAAACTGAGCATCTGCTATCTAACTGAGAGTATCCTCATTGAAAAAATCAGAAGTTCTTCAAAGGTAAATGATTTTATTTGAAGGCTTTTATGTTTTTGTTGAAATGTTGCGTGCTGGATGCTAACGCTAATGCTAACGCTAAATGCTACGCTAGCTAGCTACTTTTACACAAATTATTGTTTTCCTATGGTTGAGAAGCATATTTTGAAAATCTGAGATGACAGTGTTGTTTACAAAAGGCTAAGCTTGAGAGATGGCATATTTATTTCATTTCATTTGCGATTTTCATGAATAGTTAACGTTGCGTTATGGTAATGAGCTTGAGTCTGTATTCCTGATACCGGATCCGGGATGGGGAGATCCAAGATGTTAACGAGCGCTGTGGACAAGCGGAGATGTAATGTCCTGAGCTACCACAGTAGAGACAGCTGTTGGTCTCACGTCTACGTTGGCGCTCCTCCTTAGTTAGCCCGTGTCGCCCCACTTGCATTGATTCAGGCTCTGGTGGCAAGACCCCTCCACTAATCCCGTGTGGGGAATAACGATCAATACGTTCTGGTTCACTTCCTGAACCGAATGGTAACCGAGTTGCTGATTGATTGGATGGGCCCCACTGCTTCTCCCTCCTCTCTCGGACTCTATTATCTACCCGAATAGATAAAGTGACCAAGCTGTCTAGGTCACTAGGCTCTGGATAGGATATCAGCTCGTCCTTGAGTTGCTCCGACAACCCCTGGTAAAAAGCCGCTTGTAGTGACTCCTCATTCCAACCACTCTCCACAGACAATGTCCTGAACTCGATCATAAAATCTGCCACACTGCGAGCTCCTTGGCGAAGAGTGAACAAACGTTTAGCTGCGTCCTTACCTCGGACTGGATGGTCAAAAAGCCTTCTCATCTCTCCGGTGAATTCCTGGTATGAAGCCATGCAGGTCCCCTGTCGTTCCCAAACGGCTGAAGCCCATTCCAGAGCTCTTCCACGCAGCAGTTCAATAACAAAGGCTATCCTAGCCTTGTCAGTGGCGTAAGAATGGGGCTGCAGATCAAACACTAACCCACACTGCATAAGAAACGAACGGCATCTTCCCAAATCCCCTTCATATTTATCAGGCGTCGGTACCTTGGGTTCACGGAAGGAAACCGCATCAGGCACGGCAGGTGAGATGGGTGAAACAGGTGGTGAATGAATCGCCAGCAAACTGAGCTGATCCTGGATCTGTGTCAAGCTAGCAGATCATTTCTGGATTGCAACCGCTATCTCCTGTAGCGCAGTCTTGTGTTGTCCCAATGTCTTCCCCTGCTGGGTAATGGCATGGCAAACGGAATCCAGGTCCGCTGGGTTCATTCTTGGCCAGATCGTTCTGTCACGATTCTTCAAAATCGAACCCAGAAGCAGACCAGGACAAGGAGAGTAGGAAGAAGGTGAGTATTTATTTACAAGTGAATGTGAATGGGTAGATATATCCAGGTGGTGCAGCGGGTAGCGGTGGTGAGTTGATGGGAGTAAATAGGTGGATTCAATGAGGAAGCGGAATCCTCTGACGACCAGGCGGGAATGGGGTAAATGATCCGGGTGAGTAACTGAAGACAGAACAAACAAAGAGGTAAGTTCAAGGCAAGCAATACATAACAAACAACAAAACAAATTCTATCCAACTTGAGGCTGATACTCTGGCACAACATACTGTTCATGGCTAACGATCCGGCAGGGAATGGATGTCAGGTCAGAGCTTTTGAAGGGGAGAGGTGATGATCAGGACAGGTGTGCAGATTACTGATGGGATACAGGTGCGGGTGAACATCGATCTCCCAACAAGCTAATTCGCCCGGCAACCAGACAGGGTGCGTTCCAGGACACCGGAAACACACTCCAGGACAGAAACACAGGCAAACACAGACTCAGAAAGCGGGATTCGTGACACTATGTCCTGGGAAATGTTCTTGTTTACTTACAATCTCATGCTAATCGCATTAGCCTACGTTAGCTCAACCGTCCCTTGGAAGGGACACCGATCACGAAGAAGTTCATCTCTTCTGAAATGTATTTTGTTCGAGGCATGGTTCACATCAGGCAATGCTTATTGTGAATAGCAAACTCACATTTTGTGAGTGTTTTTATAGGGCAGGGCAGCTCTAACCAACATCTCCAATCTCATCTCAATGATTGTACTCCAGGTTAGCAGACTCCTGATTCCAATTAGCTTTTGGAGAAAGCCTAGGGTTTTTCCAACCGACACTGTGAATGTTTAATTAAATTATGTATTCAATATAGACAAGAAAAACACAATAATTTGTGTGTTATTAGTTTAAGCAGACTGTGTTTGTCTGTTGTTGTGACTTAGATGAAGATCAGATCAAATTTTATGACCAATTTATGCAGAAAACCAGATAATTCCAAAGGGTTCACATACATTTTCTTGCCACTGTACATGCAAGTTAAACTGAATATCATGCATTCAGAAATTGCATTATTCTGCTGGAGGTGTAAAGCACAAAAGGGGGCATATTTGAACATGTTATTGTCTTGTGAAGGGTGGATGAATTCTGGCAAAGAGTATGTTCTTTTAACTCAGCATGGGCATATAGTGCCTGTTTTTGTTTGCTTGGAAATGTTGATACTGGAGACTGTTATCAAAAGAAACTGTGTAACCTAGCATTTATAGCGGCTAAGAAATGCATTGCCATTATTTGGAAGGTCCTCCCACAATGTCACAATGGATGGCAGAAATGTTAAGTTATGTATCACTAGATTTGAATTATTACACAATTAAGGGTATACTGTGCAACTTTCATAAGGTCTGTATTCCTTATATAGAATACTGTATGATAAATGGAGTCTGTATTGAAAGCATGCCCACGTCAGGGGAGATACCCATTTAGGCAATCCTTAGCTGCCGGGCTGCTCAGTCTTGGCCCTTGGGGTCACTCTGGCCTTGGCCTATCACACCTGAAACCAATAATGAATGGTTGTCATCTTAATGAAGGTTAAAAAAAGCCATTCTTGAACATGGGGTGAGACATTCTTACTACTGCGCTGGAGAACCAGTTCGGATTTAAGTATAACTTTTGTATTACTAAAACCTTTAGGGAGAGGTATAATGGTTTAATTTTTAATAATTTCTGCCCTCTGAATTCATATTCATAATATAAATAGGCCCGTTTAATTTAGTCTGGCCTGCCGTTTCAAATCAAATGGAATATTCTTTCTTTCATCTAATTAAAAAAACAAGTCGCTAGGTGTAGACAAGGCCGTAAGCAAATAGGTAAACTGTGATATGACTGAAGAGTTAATCAGAGTGAGAATGTCCACTTCACCGTCATACCATTTTATTGGTAAACTACACGGTAATGCAAAAGTTGTATTTTTTTGTGATCTAATATGTAATATAGTACATTTATCATAATTTGGTTCTAATCCAGAGAGGTTAGATTATCTATGAGGCTGTGGAGAGATCTGAATCATCAGCATTCAAGTTTTTAAGCGGTGGATTTCTAGGCCCTTGATATTATTGTCAGATCTGATTTTAATAGCTAACATTTCGATGGCCATAATAAATAGATATGCTGATGGTGGACAACCTTGTTTTACTCCTCTTGACAGTTTACTTGTTTCTGAGAAGTAGCCATTATTGACTATTTTACTCCTAGGGTTACAATACATAACTTTAACCCATTGTTTAAGAGATTCTCAAAAATGTAAATATTCCAAGACATTTATATTTAAACTCCAGTCGTAATTTTATAGGAAAAGGCTACTTCAGGGGTATTTTTGTTGCTGACTGAAAGCTAGTTAATTTTTTACTTAGCTGATTGACAGTTAATTATAAGTATATTTAGATTTTTGATCTCAAGGTCTATGCATATGGTCTGGTTGTTGGTTTTTCAAGAGGTCATTATCTTTTTTCTTTATTATTGAATTTAGTCAAATGGTTTATTTTCAAATGATTGACACGCCTGTAACAGACCATAGAGCTATTCGCATACACGTGTGAATATTGCCCTGTAATGGTAGTCAATGCAAAGCTTCATAACGGAAATCTAATAGCTTCATATTAAAACATGAAATAGTCAAATTTCACTGGTTTAGTAATACATTTTTGGAATAAAGCCCAGGGAAAAAAGTGAATATAGGACAAACTGGGAACTTCTAAAGTTTGAAACTGGTAAATATTTAAGAAAATACAGCAGTGATCTTGCAAAGACCAGAAGGATAGAAGAGGAAAATGTTACATAAGAAATACAGATACGGATAAAGCTAAGTTAGTTAACCAACAAAATAAACTGGATGAAATTGACAAGGTTAAGGCAGGAGGTGCTTCATTCAGATCAATGAAAAAATGGCTTGAAGAAGGAGAGCAGAACTCTGCTTATTTTTTTAGGCTGTATATATTTAACACTAAAAGTAACACTACTCAACAGTTCAAGGGAACTGGGAATGATGTCCCTATGACAATTGACAACTTCTGTGCCAATTTTTACAGGAACTTACAGTACAGTGAATAAGTATTTGCCCACTTTCTGATTTTCTCTATTTTTGCATATTTTTGATACTGAATGATATCAGATCTTCAACCAAATATTAAATAAAGGGAACCTTAGTTTACAAAAAACAACAAAATTCCCTTGTGTGTAAAAGTAATTTCCCCTTTACACTCAATAACCTTTAGCTGCAATGACTGCAACCAAATGTTTGTATTTTTTATTTCACCTTTATTTAACCTGGTAGGCCAGTTGAGAACAAGTTCTCATTTACAACTGCAACCTGCCCAAGATAAAGCAAAGCAGTGCGACACAGAGTTACACATGGAATAAACAAACGTACAGTCAATAACACAATAATAACACAAATGCTTCCTGTAGTTGTTGATCAGTCTCTCACATCGCTGTGGAGGAATTTTGTTCACTCTTGCATAACTGCTTTAACTCAGTGACATTTGTAGGTTTTCAAGCATGAACTGCTTGTTCCAAATTCTGCCACAAGATCTAAATTGGGATTGAGTCTGGACCTTGACTCAGCCATTCCAAAACTAAAAATGTGTTGATTTAAAACCATTTTCATGTAGACTTGATTGTCTGTTTTTGATAATTGTCTTGCTGCATGACCCAGCTGCGCTTCAGCTCACAGACGGATGGACAGACAATTCTCTGATACATAGCATAATTTATGTTTCCTTCTATGGCAAGTCATCTAGGTCCTGAGGCAGCAAAGCATCCACAATCCATCACACTACCACCTGCTTGACTGTTAGTATGAGGTTCTTACTGTGGAATGCAATGTTTGGTTTTCACCAGACATAATGGGACACATCTCATCAAAAAAATAAACTGGAAGCACTTGGATGATCATCAAGACTCTTGGAAGAATGTTCTACGGACAGATGAGTCAAAGGTATAACTTTTTGGACGACTTGCTTCCCATTATGCCTGGCGAAGACCAAACACATCTTGGGTGAATCAGAGCTAGGTCTAACCTGCTTATGAGAAAGCAAGGCCATACAGCTATTGGGTTTTCATTGGGGTGGCAGGGTAGCCTAGTGGTTAGAGCGTTGGACTAGTAACCGGAAGGTTGCAAGTTCGAACCCCCGAGCTGACAAGGTTGTTGTTCTGCCCCTGAAGTTGACAATGCTGTACACAGTGACTCCAATGGGATAATTGTTTTATTTTACCTTTATTAACTAGTCAAGTCAGTTAAGAACAAATTCTTATTTTCAATGACAGCCTGTTCCTAGGCTTTCATTGAAAATAAGAATTTGTTCTTAACTGACTTGACTAGTTAATAAAGGTAAAACAAAAAAATTATCCCATTGGAGTCACTGTGTACAGCATTCCCGACAGCTCTGTCTAACCGGCTAATAATCATTGCATGCAATATGATTTTGGCAACTACAGTAACTCTACCTTCATATCACCCCAAAATGATTTTACAAATACAAAATGATGCACTGTTTGTGCATTGTTTGGAGACAGATTCCCACATTGGTGTTTTCATTGCATATTTACCTGAACTAGGACACTGAATGAAAAACATTGGTTCAAAGCTGTGTAAAAACAAAACATCTTTGTAGAAATCTGTGTTAAAACAGCAAACACTAAGTTTATCTTGTGTAGGCCTACTTTAAAGGTTATTTCTGGATGATAATTAAGTTGAATGTTCAAGGTTTCCAAAACTGTATCGCAATCAAGGATCAACTGTGCCTTGATAGAGCATTTCACACTTGATCAAATCACCTCAGCTAATCAAAAGGGAAGTTGAATTTCTCCAATTTGGAGTCAGAAGGGCAAGGTATTACCAGGAATAACAAAATTGGATTCGATTAGACAAAGTGTACCGTCCTCAGAAGATTTAAATCCTTTCCACAGCTCACATATATATAAAGAGAGCACAGAAACACACAAGACACAAGCAAAAGAGACAGTTAGACAAATGCCTAATCTGGCATGACATTCCCAGCCCATGTCAGTCCACATAGAGACCATTTCAACGATTTCCATGATGGTTCCATATCACTTCAAAATGGAGCCTGGGGAGTAAATAGGCCTACAATGGAAGTTGCACGTACTAGTCTCATCAAAGCTGGGATAAGACCTGAGGTGGTAAGAAAAAAGTTGACTAGACAGCACAGTTCAATCACATCTTGTAAATGATGTCCTACTTAATTCTGTTGTCTGATTCCTGTTATTTTTTAATGTGTTCGACATCCACAGTCTGTGAGGCAAAAGAAGCAGAGGGCTTTGATGACAAAATGGTGGTCACTTGAGCAGAGGGTAGTTATTCTTAGTCATCCAGTGTAGTCAGCAGAGGCTTGGCTTTCACTCTACCAGGTGTTAATCTGAGCAATAATATATGACAGAAAGTGAAAATGTTTAGCAGCTAAAAGTTACAAAACATTTGCAGAGCCTCTATTAATCAAATCAAATCAAATCAAATCAAATTTATTTATATAGCCCTTCGTACATCAGCTGATATCTCAAAGTGCTGTACAGAAACCCAGCCTAAAACCCCAAACAGCAAGCAATGCAGGTGTAGAAGCACGAGAGTATGCCTAGTACAGTGTAAATTCAGATTAAGGCCGTTATAGGCTATAGTCAGTCTGGGCAGTTACTGATATGCAAGAAGTGATTATCATTAATCAAAGTAATACAACGGCTATTTCCTATTTTTCTACCCTTAATATCTTCTCCTTCTCATGTTTTGACATCTATGTCCTCAAACATTTTGTCCACCTGTGGATTATTATTATTATTAGTAGTAGTAGCAGTATTTTTTTTAATAGTTGTTGCTAACACATCCTTCTCTTGCTAGATGAAGAAGGTGTGAAGGGCAGAAGGCAGCATCCCATTGGCCTTCATGGTAAGGTTTGAGTACCCTGAGAACGGTAAACCCATATTCCATTATTCAGTTAATTGTACTTTTCAAATACATATTATGTACTGTGAGCGACATGTTGTTGCTTGTGCAATGCACTTTTATGTAGAACAAGATGCGGCCAACAGTGAAATATAGAATTTTCCAACAGAAGGGTTAGGCTACTACATGTTATAGTGTTAACATAACAAATGAATAGTGTAACCCAATTAGCAGATGCTCTGCTCTGCCACAGAGTCTCATCAAAGATAGTATTTAAATGATGACTTAGTCTATGTCATGTGATACATTATGAAGAGATGGGGATATTTGATGGTAGTAGAATTATTCAGAAGGGAAACACTGTGCTTTCAATGACAATTGTTGTACTGTGTAGATATGATTCTTTCTGGCTTTAAAAAAAAATTCCATGTGAAAACCCTGGGTTCCTTGAAGGCTTTTGGACAGATGAGAAGAAAGTGGAACTCTTGGAACACTTCCAGAAGAAGAAAGCCCCCTGTTAGTATAATTTAATTAAGCCAATGTGCTTTCATCAATTGAAAGCCCTTCATCTATTTTATGATTATTTGTAAGATTTCTTGTTTGCATAAAATAGACGCAGACCAGTCTTTAAATAATAGGTAATAGAATTTATTCTCGGAGCGCGCTGCCACTCAAACACATGCATCAGTTTAAATACAGATCATGACGTCATTTCACTGCCTTAACCGAACCCCCTCCTGTCGACCGGGACAAAGTAAGGTGAAAAGTTCATTCTAACTTACTAACACACTCCCAGATAACTTTTGACCCCTCAACATTATCGATCACCACTGAACTGACAGTTTTAACTAACAGAAACCCTAGGAATGCACTCACTGCCTAATCTAAGAACCCCAGAGCTAAGTTTCAGGTTGGGTCAACCATAGGCTAACGACCTTATGTGTTTACACAGTCCACAACCCATTTGTTCCTGCCCAGTTGGAATGGTGTTCTTTAACATTTTATTACTCCTTTCTCCTGTCACACAATTTCTTCTTATGAACTCATATTGCCTATTAAACATAATATAACAGAGTATAAGTTTACTTACAGTTCCATTTAAAATGATTTGTTCAGTCATATTAATCATAATTTCCTAACACCCCCCCCCCCCCCCCCCCCCCCACCACCCCACCCCACCCCAAAATATGTAAACTTTTGAGATGTAAACTTTTGTTTTTATTGGTCATAAATGTGTATGTTTTATGTCTCTCTGTCTGTCATGAATTTGTTTCCTATCGCAGTGCATTTTCTTGTACGTAAAACAAATAGCGGAAAATCTGACAAAGAAATATCTAGGAGACAAAATTAGATTAGCTGTGAATAAACGGTTATTTGGTCTGAACCACCTCGCTCCTTTGCTGTTCTTTGGAAGCAAAACATTGGATTGAAACCAATAATAATGAGTGCAAATGATTTGGTTTAATTTGAAGTTATTTCTGTGGGAGTTTACATCCTAGGGAATAAGCTGGTTTGCTGGGTTCTCCATATTACATTACACCCCAGAATTTGTTTTACGACATGACTCGGGTTATATGTAATAACTAAAGAAATGTCAAGTTTGGTGTAACTTGGATTCGTATACCAATGCAAATCCATGTTATATGTGGTTAGTTTTATGCTACCTTCCCTTCAATGCATTTTCTTGGTCAACAGCCAAGTGTGTTTTTCCAATTAGTGGGTGGTTGTGACCTGGAGGAAAACGCTTTTTCAATTTCAGTCAAGGGAAAGGTTTAGTATTTTTTTTAATTTAGTCCAGGGGAGGGTCATGTCATTTGTTACCTACTCCCATTCCTAATGAACTCATCCCTAACCACTGGCCCCTCTGACATCAAGATGGCCAATCGCTCCCCTTCTCAAGAAACCAACACTCGACCTCTCTGATGTCAAACTATAGACCGGTAATCCCTTTCTTTTCTTTCCAAAACACTTGAGCGTGCTGTCTCTGACCAACTCTCTTGTTATCTCTCTCAGAATGCTTTTCATGACCCTGACCATGAAGAGCTGACTCTCTTTCTCATCCTACTAGATCTATCCTCTATCTTCGCCAATGTGGACCATCAGATCCTCCTCTCCACCCTCTCAGGGTTAGGCATCTCAGGCTCTGCACACTCCTGGATTGCATCCTACCTGGGAGGTCGCTGCTACCAGGTGGCGTGGAGAGGATCTGTGTCTGCACCACGTGCTCTCACGACTGGTGTCCCCCAGGGTTCGGTTCTCTCCTCTTTTCTCTTTACACAAAGTCACTTGGATCTGTCATATCCTCACATGGTCTCTCCTATCATTGCTATGCGCATGACTTGCAACTGCTCTTTTCCTTACAACTTCTGACACCCAAGTGACAACATACATCTCTGTCTGCCTGGCAGACATCTAAGCTAAGATGTTGGCCAACCATCTCAAGCTCAACCTTGACAAAAGTTAATCTTCCTCCTGGGAAAGGCCTTTGCGTGACACTGAACAACACCCGGTCGTACTCTGTAAACATCAAAGCAGGGACTCGCTCGTGCAGGTTCATGCGATACAACATCCATAGTGTACAACCTTTCCATACACTGGAAGCGGTGCAGGTCCTAATCCAGACACTTGTCATCTCCTGTCTAGACTTCTGCAACTCTCTGGTGGCTGGGCTCTACTCTTGTGCCATCCAACCCCTGTAACTTATCCAGAATCCCGCAGCCCACCTGGTGTTCAACCGTCCTAAGTTCTCCCATGTCACCCCGCTCCTCTGCACACTGCATTGTCTTCCAGTCGAAGCTCGAATCATCTTCAAGACCCTGGTGGTTGCCTATGGAGCAGCAAGGGGAACTGCACCTCCTTACCTTCAGGCTATGCTCAAACCCTACATCCCAAACCGAGCACTCCGTTCCGCCACCTCTGGAATCTTGGCCCTCCCACCTTTATGGTTAGGCAGCTCCCGCTCAGCCCAGTCAAAGCTCTTCTCTGGTGGAAACGCATTTATGCGCAAATATAAAATATATTAAAACCATCATATCGAAGTCACACAATGATATTGTGTGTGATCCTCCCACTACGACTCCGGAAACAATGCAGTTGAATAGGCTACAGATGAAATAACTAATGAACTTCACAGGGTGTTGAAATTGCACTGTGATCTTGATGCTTCTTTCCAATAAATATCGAGGATCTGATTATGGTGACATTATGATCAATACTTGACTGCCGTTTTACATATTTAAAAAATCCATAATAATCTCATCATGTAGACCAGGGGTAGGGAACCCTGTTCCTGGAGTTCTGCAGTTACTGCAGGATTGTGTTCCAACTAGGCACCACACCTGACCAACTGATGTAATTCAGCAGTTCAGTGATATCCTAAATTCAACACACCTGGTCTTCCAGGGAGGTTAAATCAATATCATGAAGAGCCTGCGACACTCCAGGACCAGGGTTGCCTACCCCTGATGTAGACTTTACCCGCACAGCCTAAACACTATGTCTGTAATCTGTTGGCTACAGCGCACATGCCAAGACCATAGTTGTCACGACTTCCTCCGAAGTCGGTCCCCCTCCTTGTTCGGGCGACGTTCGGCGGTCGACGTCACCAGTCGTCTAGCCATCGCCGATCCACCTTTCATTTTCCATTTGTTTTGTCTTGTCTTACCACACACCTGGTTTCAATTCCATCATTACATGTGGTGTATTTAACCCTCTGTCCCCCATGTCCTTGTCCAGAATTGTTTATTGTAGTGCTTGTGCACGTTATGCTGGTGTGTGACGGGTTTTACCCATTGATTAATTGTACTGTTTACAGTGGTTTTATTTATTGAACTGCACTGTTGTAAATCAGTCTTGCTCTCCTGCGCCTGACTTCTCTGCCGCCAGTACGCACCCCTTACAATAGTACACATTTGCTAATGACAATACTATTGGTATAGTTTAAAAGGCGATGGAAACTTATGAACTTTCAATTTTTATTTGGTGAATGAAAAGTTAACCTAAAAAGTGCATTTTGTGTGCATTACGTCATCAAACACTGATTCTTATCCGTGAAAAGTACATTTTGTGGAAAAACACCACAGGTGGGAAAATGTGGAGATTTTCTTTATGCAGATTCTAGGGTATTTGCATGAAAATCTGTCCAAATTGGATGAAAACCTAGCTTATGACTTAGAAGGTTGCGCTTCAACCTTCTATAGTCGAGGAGACACATTTACTTTGCTTGTTGCAAAGTTTCAACAGGCTATTAAACAACATATCTCTAGTCAGGAGTAAGCCAGGTAGTCTAGGAAGGAACAACAATGAATTATTTAGGCTATATTCTTAATTATTTCAAGGCTATAGCCATTTGAGAAATTAATTGTGAAGCATTTGTGACACTACAGGAAGGCAGGAGCGCTCAGCATTTCAAGAACACATCAACAACAGCACTTTAAAACCGCTACAGGATCAGTGTGCCTAAACCGGGACAGTTGTTGTTCAATATGAGATAAAGTGATTAGAATGAAGTTGTAAAAGTTGCAGCCAACTTTCTGGGACATAGACATGTCTTAAATGGGCAGGACACTTACATTCTTGCTAACCTAACTGCAGTGTCCAATTCACAGTAGCTATCACGGCAAACTTTTATCACGTTAACTCCTCGCAGACTTAATGCAACATTTTGTGTAGTGATGTAATTCTTCACTGGATCAGTCTGTGCACACACACTGCTGCCATGTTGAAGACAACATTGAATTTACAAATAGAGTCATATCTCAATGTATGCCTTGCATGTTTTTTTGTTTGTATTACCTTTTATGAGATCTAATGTGTTATATTGTCCTACATTAATTTCACATTTCCACAAACTTCAAAGTGTTTATTTTCAAATGGAAACAAGAATATGCATATCCTTGCTTCAGGTCCTGAGCTATAGGCAGTTAGATTTGGGTATGCCATTGTAGGAGAAAATCGATCCTTAGCAACATGCCTATGCATTTTGTATTTAGGCTGTATAAATATACATTTCCAATAACAATTACTTAGAATTAAACAATAATAAAATGCTTTATTAAGCTATACAGTCATTCTACAGTGCCTTTAAATTAACTTCAAGAAACACGAGTTTGTCCAGTCTTTGGTTTGAGTATCATGTGGTGAGCTATGCACACCTAGTTTGTTAATTTAGCATAGCAGATGCTTTTATATTCCCATGCCCACAGACGACACAAATCTATTTTGTAACAACAATATCATGGAATAAAATATAATAAATTAGTAGATAGTTTTCTGAGTGTAAGAAAAGTTACAAGTGCATCACAACCTCTCTGGTGCTGTAGCATGCGCTCATTCAGTCTCTTGCTCTGGTTTGATATTACAATATTCTGCTTGTCTCCAGTCATGTAAAATGAAGTAGAATTGCATAAATGTGTTTATAAAAGGCCATTTCTTCTCAGAACTCAAATAAGATGATAGATTCATGCAGTGCTTTTATTATAATGGAGATCTTTTCCTCTCTACCCTTGTCCTCGGTGGAATGTGAATACACAACCGTCTGACAACTTAGGCATGTAGGCTAATGCTTACAAAATGAAGAACAGCTTCTAAAACTGCATATCTAAAGGCTCTGGTCTGCCCTAGGATTGAGGGTAAAGCAGTAGGCATGTTCTCTGCTATCCACTTTGTTTCATTTTGGGTACAGGGGAGGGTCACTTGTCTCATTTCAAACGGTCAGGGAGTGTAAAAATACATTTTACTGAAGGGTCATCCATATTAATTTCAGAGAGGTCCGATTTTCTCCAGGTATCCCTCATTATAAATACCTTACAGTCCCTTAACAGTTCACAAGCACCTCAGTCAAAAAACTCAAGATAGATCTGACAGACAAAACCAAAACCTGAAAACCCACATCATTTCCTTCTCACACTACATTTAAATACTTTGAGGACTCGTTTCCCAGACGCAGATTAGGCCTAGTCCTGGACTAAAACCCTGTTTAAATGGAGATTCTACATTGTGCATACTTTTTAGTCCAGGGCTTAATCTGTGTCCAGGAAACAGGCCCTGAATGTTTGATCTACGGGGGTTCTTCATTTAGTTGATGGACCTACAGTATGCTCATTGTCATTCAATGATACAACACCATGGAGGAGATTCCCAACTCTAGTTCTTATCATGACAATAATGTTTTAAAACGTCATACGAAACATACAACACAGTTGTTCATGTTACAGTTTCAGAAAAGGGGAAGTTGTTTAAGAGCAGCACTTTAGGCAAGTTGGACAAACATCTCATGCAGTGAGTTGATAAAATCTTGTTACCAAGAGGAAATGCTCTCTCTTCTCCATCCTGAACACAGAGGGGAATGACTTGTGTGAGATCACAGTTAAAAAAAAAAATTTTTCAACTTTATTTAACTAGGCAAATGAGTTAGGAACAACTTCTTATTTTCAATGACGGCCGAGGAACAGTGGTTTAACTGCCTGTTCAGGGGCAGAACAACATATGTGTACCTTGTCAGCTCAGGAGTTTGAACTTGCAACCTTCTGTTTACTAGTCCAACGCTCTAACCACTAGATTACTCTGCTGCCCCTTCAAGCCCAACATTCAAATAAGAGGCAAATTGGTTGCAGTCAGATCATTAGTCCCAGAGAAACAGATAAAGTCACCTTGAGTTACTCAATTTGATAAACTTCGCTTTCTCTATGAGATACAACAGAGTATGTCTGCACCATTTTTTTCTCACACAACTGTTGTTAGGTGTAGCCATCAACGCTTGTGAACATAGCCAAGGGAAATAGGGCTGTAGCACCCCCTGAAAAATGAAAAAGAAGGAAAAAAACAGAAAAAAAACAGCGCCAGCCCCCACCATAAAACTGCTTTTTACGGCTATGCTTGTGTAAATGCTTTTGCACATTAAAACTCCCTACAACATTAGCAAATGGGTCGATGCCTCCTTTTTATATCAGCTGTGTAACTTGAGGGTGTACGCTCCGCCTGGAACAACAGTGGAAGTCCCATAACATTGTATAAAGCATCAGGTAGCCAAGCCTGCAGACACAGTAATTACATTTGGGAACATAACTAATAAGACTAATAAGCCTACATGTATAGCTTACCTATATATATATATATATATTACGTTTCTGTATCACATGGAAAAATGTCTAAATGTGTCACACATGAGTTTAACACATCTGTCTCTAGTCTCAAGTCTCCACAACCACAGTCACAATAATCAAGAGGCACATACCGAAGAGATACAGCAGCGTCCCCTTCAGTTTTTTTCTCTGAGAAAACAGCATTGTAGCCTACAGTCCATACAATCATCCAACTGGTTCCACTAAATCATCTACAAATAACATGACATAGTCTGAGATACTCGACAAGAGCGCCCAGACATCGAGTTTGTTAGTTTAAGCTTTCCCAGGGGCCGGGTGGGTGGAGTTTAAATCTACATCTACAGCTGTATTTACTTTCACAAACAATATAAAAAAGAGGAGGGGCATGGAGGGAGATATTATCCTGTTATCAGAGCGGCAGCCTTGGTGGTGTACCCAGGAATCTTTGCAGTGTTTTTCAAAATGATGAAACCGTATCAAAGGTAACACCTGTTAATTTGTCTCTGAAAAGACTGTTATAGAGGAACTTATCCTGTGTGCATTCTTTCTAGCCCAGATAATTTTTGAATGTTGAGTGATGGTGGATGAGCATCACATTTCGAGGCAGAGAACAGAGAGAGAGAGAAGTCAGAGAGCGAGAGAAGGGGGAGAGTGAGGGAGGAGGGAGAGAGAGAGAGGAGGGAGAGCGAGAGAGAGAGAGGGGAGGAGAGAGAGAAAACAGCCAGGAACACTCTCTCTCTAATCATTCTTGATTAAACATGATTTACATTTTTTTTTTTTTACATCAAATAAAATTTAAATGTATTGGTCACATGCACATATTTAGCAGATATTATTGTGTGTGTAGCGACATGCATTTATTTATTGTATGTTTGTGAAGGATTCACCATCCTGCTTTGTGAACAATTTGACCAGGTGACACAATAATGATCCATTTGAGCAGGGCGTTATGTGTTTAGTGTCTGTGAGTGAAGACTGTCTGCTGTCTATTTTGATCCACACTGGGTGAACCGTTTAGGAATTACAGCACCTCTTGTACATATTCCCCCCTTATTTAGGGGAGCAAAAGTATTGTCACATTTCTACAATTGTTCTTTTAGTTTGAAAATGTGTTTTAGGTTGTGTAGATCAGATTTTAATATTTTAATTTAAGGCGGCAAAATGTGAAAACTGCTCAAGGGTATGTTGGGTTGCTAGATCAGAAGATTGCTAGATCGAATCCCCGAGCTGACAAGGTTAAAAATCAGTTGTTCCTAGGCCGTCATTGTCAATAAGAATTTGTTCTGAACTGACTTGCATAGTTAAATAAAGGTTAAAAAACAACACATTTTGGTAGGCAATGGGGACACTATCCAGACTTGAGATTTGTTGATTTAACATGGACCAATTGGGACCCCCCAATTGTACTAAAGTTATTTTTTTGTCAATTTATACAAGTCTGAATCAGAGCCTGTAAAAACTACAACTACCTAACACCAACACCTAAAGCTAATAATAACAAATTAAAATCAGTTACAGTAACAATATACTTACTTTTTAGCACTTTGCGATTGTGCGATTTTTGCGATTTTTAATTGAAAGCAGGTTAAGAAATGAAATGTATTATTATTGATTACTGTTACTCTTAAATAATATGCATGTCAAACAAATATGTCTACCTAGATAAGCTTAGTCACAGACACGTTCAGTTATTCTTCACATTCCTCACAGCTCATTAAATACATTCTTATAACGCCTGACACATTTGTGAAAGTTAAACATGTTTCACCTGCATTCTGATTGGTTTTCTCAACTTTTGTGACGTTAGTATAGGGATATTGTATAGTATATTTTTTTCCCAATTCATTTTGGAGAAAAGCCTGTAGTTTGTGATTAATGACGAATTGTGGAGTAGATACCTTGGAATCAGGACAAGACAACAACGGACACATTTCTGTAATAGGGTGAACTATAACTTTTATAAGATACACCGGGCCAAAAAAGACATGTCGACCTATTTTGAGAGGGTTATGTTAGCTAGTTAAACCATTTAGCAGTTGTCAGTTAATTCAGATGTACTAATGGCACTAAAGACGTCTCTTTTCTTGTTCTACGGGAGTGTTTTGAACCAGAACAAGAACAGTTCACCACGTTCAGACACTCAACTATGACACTATGACAACTGCGATACCCTCAAAACCCACAGCTTTTTTCTTCTCACGCTATAACAGTATCATTATTGAGACATTCACAGCATTCTCAACCATCTTCCCCATCTCATTTACTGTTCTGACCACATTGACGTTTTACGTGAAGCCCACTGCCTGTTTCCTCAACATCTTGTCTATCGCTCTGCTATCTAGCTTCTCTATGTGACAGACATTTCCTTTTAAAGAACAACAGTCTGATACCATTAAATGCATCTTAAATACTTGCCATACTTTGGATCACCAAAGGGTTCTTCATTTTGTTGGTGGACCCAACAACATTGGAAGACTTGATAGTGTCATGTACTGTCATGTTGTGTCTTGTTTCTGTCCTTTCCCTTCACCCTGTCTCCCTCTGCTGGTCGTTGTTAGGTTACCTTTTCTCCCCCTCTTTTCCCCAGCTGTGCCTTGTCTCCTCCTAACTACCTCGTCACCCCTTTTCCCACCTGTTCCCTTTTTCCCTCTGATTAGGTCTCTATATCTCTCTCTGTTCCTGCTCCTGTCCTTGTCGGATTCTTGTTTGTGTTGTTCATGCCTGAACCAGACTATCGTCATGTTTGCTGCAACCTTGTCCTGTCCTGTCGGAACCTGCCGGTCCATCTGAGCCTACGTTTTGTTTTGTTATTAAAGAAGCTCTGTTTACGTTAATTCGCTTTTGGGTCCTCATTCACGCACCGTAACAGAAGAATCCGACCTAGAATGGACCCAGCGACTTCGGATCCTCTCCACTCAGCCGTCGAGATCCAGGGAGCGATGCTAGGCAGACACAAGCAGGAATTGTCTGCTGCTCGGCATGCCGTTGAGACCCTGGCCACCCAAGTCTCCAACCTCACAGAACAGGTTCACCATCTCCGCCTCGATCCACCGGCCACTTCCAGGGCTTTCGAATCTCCGGAGCCCAGAATCAATAACCCGCCGTGTTACTCTGGGGAGCCCACTGAATGCCGCTCGTTCCTCACCCAGTGTGATATTGTGTTTTCTCTCCAGCCCAACACTTACTCCAGGAGCACTGCTCGTGTCGCCTACGTCATATCTCTCCTTACTGGACGGGCTCGTGAGTGGGGCACGGCAATCTGGGAGGCAAGGGCTGAGTGTACTAACCAGTATCAGGACTTTAAGGAGGAGATGATACGGGTTTTTGATCGATCTGTTTTTGGGGAGGAGGCTTCCAGGGCCCTGTCTTCCCTATGTCAGGGTAATCGATCCATAACAGACTACTCTATTGAGTTTCGCACTCTTGCTGCCTCCAGTGGCTGGAACGAGCCGGCTTTGCTCGCTCGTTTTCTGGAGGGTCTCCGCGCAGAGGTAAAGGATGAGATTCTCTCCCGGGAGTTTCCTTCCAGCGTGGATTCCTTGATTGAACTCGCTATTCGCATTGAGCGACGGGTTGATCTTCGTCACCGAGCTCGTGGAAAGGAGCTCGCGTTCTCCGTTGCCCCCCTCTCCGCATCACTACCATCTTCCTCTGCCGGCTCGGGTGCTGAGCCTATGCAGCTGGGAGGTATCCGCATCTCGACTAAGGAGAGGGAACGGAGAATCACCAACCGCCTCTGTCTCTATTGCGGTTCTGCTGGTCATTTTGTCACTTCATGTCCAGTAAAAGCCAGAGCTCATCAGTAAGCGGAGGGCTACTGGTGAGCGCTACTACTCCTGTCTCTCCTTCAAGATCCTGCACTACCTTGTCGGTCCATCTACGCTGGACCGGTTCGTCAGCTTCCTGCAGTGCCTTAATAGACTCTGGGGCGGAGGGCTGTTTTATGGACGAGACCTGGGCTCGGGAACATGACATTCCTCTCAGACAGTTAAGGGAGTCCACGACCTTGTTCGCCCTGGATGGTAGTCCTCTCCCCAGGATTCAGCGTGAGACGCTACCTTTAACCCTCACTGTTTCTGGTAATCATAGCGAAACCATTTCTTTTTTAATTTTTCGTTCACCTTTTACACCTGTTGTTTTGGGCCATCCCTGGCTAGTTTGTCATAATCCTTCCATTAATTGGTCTAGTAATTCTATCCTCTCCTGGAACGTCTCTTGTCATGTGAAATGTTTAATGTCTGCTATCCCTCCTGTTTCCTCTGTCTCTTCTTCACAGGAGGAGCCTGGTGATTTGACAGGGGTGCCGGAGGAATATCACGATCTGCGCACGGTGTTCAGTCGGTCCAGGGCCACCTCTCTTCCTCCACACCGGTCGTATGATTGTAGTATTGATCTCCTTCCGGGAACCACTCCCCCCCGGGGTAGACTATACTCTCTGTCGGCTCCCGAACGTAAGGCTCTCGAAGATTATTTGTCTGTAGCTCTTGCCGCCGGTACCATAGTCCCCTCCTCCTCTCCCGCCGGAGCGGGGTTTTTTTTTTGTTAAGAAGAAGGACGGGTCCCTGCGCCCCTGCATAGATTATCGAGGGCTGAATGACATAACAGTGAAGAATCGTTATCCGCTTCCTCTTATGTCTTCAGCCTTCGAGATCCTGCAGGGAGCCAGGTTTTTCACTAAGTTGGACCTTCGTAACGCTTACCATCTCGTGCGCATCAGGGAGGGGGACGAGTGGAAGACGGCGTTTAACACTCCGTTAGGGCACTTTGAATACCGGGTTCTTCCTTTCGGCCTCGCTAACGCTCCAGCTGTCTTTCAGGCATTAGTCAATGATGTCCTGAGAGACATGCTGAACATCTTTGTTTTCGTTTACCTTGACGATATCCTGATTTTTTCACCGTCACTCCAGATTCATGTTCAGCACGTTCGACGTGTCCTCCAGCGCCTTTTAGAGAATTGTCTTTTTGTGAAGGCTGAGAAGTGCTCTTTTCATGCCTCCTCCGTCACATTTCTCGGTTCTGTTATTTCCGCTGAAGGCATTAAGATGGATCCCGCTAAGGTCCAAGCTGTCATTGATTGGCCCGTCCCTAAGTCACGCGTCGAGCTGCAGCGCTTTCTCGGCTTTGCGAACTTCTATCGTCGTTTCATCCGTAATTTCGGTCAGGTGGCAGCTCCTCTCACAGCCCTTACTTCTGTCAAGACGTGCTTTAAGTGGTCCGTTTCCGCCCAGGGAGCTTTTGATCTCCTCAAGAATCGTTTTACATCCGCACCTATCCTTGTTACACCTGACGTCTCTAGACAGTTCATTGTCGAGGTTGACGCGTCAGAGGTGGGCGTGGGAGCCATTCTTTCTCAGCGCTCCTTCTCTGACGACAAGGTCCACCCTTGCGCGTATTTTTCTCATCGCCTGTCGCCGTCGGAACGTAACTATGATGTGGGAAACCGCGAACTGCTCGCCATCCGCTTAGCCCTAGGCAAATGGCGACAGTGGTTGGAGGGGGCGACCGTTCCTTTTGTCGTTTGGACTGACCATAGGAACCTTGAGTACATCCGTTCTGCCAAACGACTTAATGCGCGTCAGGCGCGCTGGGCGCTGTTTTTCGCTCGTTTCGAGTTCGTGATTTCTTATCGTCCGGGCTCTAAGAACACCAAGCCTGATGCTTTATCTCGTCTCTTCAGTTCTTCAGTAGCCTCCACTGACCCCGAGGGGATTCTCCCTGAGGGGCGTGTTGTCGGGTTGACTGTCTGGGGAATTGAGAGGCAGGTAAAGCAAGCACTCACTCAAACTCCGTCGCCGCGCGCTTGTCCCAGGAACCTTCTTTTCGTTCCCGTTCCTACTCGTCTGGCCGTTCTTCAGTGGGCTCACTCTGCCAAGTTAGCCGGCCACCCTGGCGTTCGGGGTACGCTTGCTTCCATTCGCCAGCGCTTTTGGTGGCCCACCCGGGAGCATGACACGCGTCGCTTCGTGGCTGCTTGTTCGGTCTGCGCGCAGACTAAGTCCGGTAACTCTCCTCCTGCCGGCCGTCTCAGGCCGCTTCCCATTCCCTCTCGACCGTGGTCTCACATCGCCTTAGATTTTGTCACCGGACTGCCTTCGTCAGCGGGGAAGACTGTTATTCTTACGGTTGTCGACAGGTTCTCTAAGGCGGCTCATTTTATTCCCCTTGCTAAGCTTCCTTCTGCTAAAGAGACGGCACAAATCGTCATCGAGAATGTTTTCAGAATTCATGGCCTTCCGTCAGACGTCGTTTCGGACAGAGGTCCGCAATTCACGTCTCAATTTTGGAGGGAGTTTTGCCGTTTGATTGGGGCTTCCGTCAGTCTCTCTTCCGGCTTTCACCCCCAGTCTAACGGTCAAGCAGAACGGGCCAATCAGACTATTGGTCGCATCTTACGCAGTCTTTCTTTTCGCAACCCTGCGTCTTGGTCAGAACAGCTCCCCTGGGCAGAATACGCCCACAACTCGCTTCCTTCGTCTGCGACCGGGCTATCTCCTTTTCAGAGTAGCCTCGGGTACCAGCCTCCGCTGTTCTCATCTCAGTTCGCCGAGTCCAGCGTCCCCTCCGCTCAGGCTTTTGTCCAACGTTGCGAGCGCACCTGGAAGAGGGTCAGGTCTGCACTTTGCCGTTATAGGGCGCAGACTGTGAGGGCTGCTAATAAGCGTAGAACTAAGAGTCCTAGATATTGTCGCGGTCAGAGAGTTTGGCTCTCCACTCAGAACCTTCCCCTTAAGACCACCTCTCGCAAGTTGACCCCGCGGTTCATTGGTCCGTTCCGTATTTCTCAGGTCATTAATCCTGTCGCAGTTCGACTTCTTCTTCCGCGATACCTTCGTCGCGTCCACCCGGTCTTCCATGTCTCCTGTATCAAGCCCGTTCTTCGCGCCCCCGCTCGTCTTCCCCCCCCCCCCCCCCCATCCTTGTCGAGGGCGCACCCATCTACAGGGTCCGTAGGATTTTGGACATGCGTCCTCGGGGCCGTGGTCATCAGTACCTAGTAGATTGGGAGGGGTACGGTCCTGAGGAGAGGAGTTGGGTTCCCTCTCGGGACGTGCTGGACCGTGCGCTGATCGATGATTTCCTCCGTTGCCGCCAGGTTTCCTCCTCGAGTGCGCCAGGAGGCGCTCGGTGAGTGGGGGGGTACTGTCATGTACTGTCATGTTGTGTCTTGTTTCTGTCCTTTCCCTTCACCCTGTCTCCCTCTGCTGGTCGTTGTTAGGTTACCTTTTCTCCCCCTCTTTTCCCCAGCTGTGCCTTGTCTCCTCCTAACTACCTCGTCACCCCTTTTCCCACCTGTTCCCTTTTTCCCTCTGATTAGGTCTCTATATCTCTCTCTGTTCCTGCTCCTGTCCTTGTCGGATTCTTGTTTGTGTTGTTCTTGCCTGAACCAGACTATCGTCATGTTTGCTGCAACCTTGTCCTGTCCTGTCGGAACCTGCCGGTCCATCTGAGCCTACGTTTTGTTTTGTTATTAAAGAAGCTCTGTTTACGTTAATTCGCTTTTGGGTCCTCATTCACGCACCGTAACAGATAGAGCTGATGGTCACTTTAAATGGAACACTAGTCACTTTAATAATGTTTCCATACTGTTTGACTCATTTCATAATGTACATACTGTATTTTACTGTATTTTTTGTCAATGCCACTCAGGCATGGCTTGTCACAATATTTATATATTTTTTAATTCCATTCTTTTACTTTTAGATTTGTGTGTATTGTTCTGTTGGAGTGAGGAACACACGTATTTCGCTACACCTGCAATAACATCTGCTAAATATGTGTATGTGTCCAATACATTTGATTTGATGTACAGTACATTTCTATAAGGATGACACTGTTCAAGTGGCAGCAGTTTGACTTTGACTTTTGAAAAAGCTCAAACAGGTTTTAACATCCGTCAACAGAATCAGTTTGATTTGAAGCTCCTTCTGAATTCCTCTAAAACAAAATACATTGTCTTTTCCAATACTAAACACTCAGAAAACAGTGTCATTACTTCCTTGGAAGGAAATTCCATAGAGCGAGTGAAGCTGAGTTCCCCTAATCATGTTGAGAACCTGGTAAAGAAGATCAAGTTGAGAACAGGTCTTTATTACCAGCATAAGTGTTGTTTTTCATTGGAGGCCAGAAAATAGCTGCTACCGAGAACCTTCCTGTCTGTCCTGGACTACAGTGATGTAATGTATAAACAGACCTCAAGCACAACCCTGATTTCGTGTATCATGCAGCTCTTAGGTTTATTAGCAACCAAAAGCATCTGACACATCACTGTGATCTCTATAGTGCTGTTGGCTGTTCGTCGTTGACTCTACTACGCTTACACATTATTACACTATGATTTAGAAGGGCATTTTGGGAAAACTTCTTTGATAAGGTCCGAAAATTAAATACCAGCTACGGTCTCACTACTTACTTTTAATGGTTACTGAAATCAGAACAGATCGTGGCAAAAAGTATTTTAGCAACTAATTCCAGTGATTTTGTAATTCTGTCCAGACCAGCATGAATCTCCAGAATCTTGTTTCCTTGGAGGAGTTTGAATGTTTGGTTGACACATGTTTCTAAGGAATGTGATTGTCATTCGGACTTGATGCTGTGGTACATATGATAGATTTTAAAAAAATCTAGGACGATTATATGTTTCTGTAATTGAAATGTATGTCTGTCTATGTAAATGTTAATTTTTTATGGTGTGTCTATGTCTGTAAGTTGTTACAGTATGTCTGATATTTGTATCAAACATTGCTCACCCCTGCTGCTATCTTGGTTGGACAAGGTCTCTCTTGAAAAATATATTTTTATCTCAATGAGATTAACCTGGATTAACAAAGGCTAAATAGAACATAATAATACTTCTCCTTCTACAATACATATTGTGGGCATTTCCCAATTCACTGTTCATGTTAAAGTGTCAGAAAAAGTTCAAGAGGAAGTGCGAGCTCTGTCAGTTGGCCAATATTCAAAACAGAGGCAAAATTTGGCTCCCAAGTGACGCAGCAGTCTAAGGCACAGCATCTCAGTGCTAGAGAGGTCACGATAGTACCTGGTTCAAATCCAGCCTGTATCACATCTGGCCATGACTGGTGCACAATTGTCACTGTGTCGTCTGGGTTTGGCCGGAGCAGGCCGTCATTGTAAATAAGAGTTTGTTCTTAACTCACTTGCCTTGTTAAATAAAGGTTAAATAAAAAATAGTGATGGTGAAGCTGTAGAACCTTCTGAGGATCTGAAGACACATGCCAAATCCTTTAAATCTCCTGAGGGAGATTTGTTGTGCCCTCTTTGTCATGCCCTCTTCACAACTGTCTTGGTGTGTTTGGATCATGATAGTTTGTTGGTGATGTGGACACCAATGAACTTGAAGCTCTCAACCTGCTCCACTACAGCCCTGTCGATGATAATGTAGTCCACAATCATCTCCTTTGATTTGCTCACATTGAGAGAGAGTTTGTTATCCTGGCACCACACGGCCAGGTCTCTGACCTCCTTCCTATAGGCTGTCTCATCATTGTCATCAGGCCTACCATTGTGATCAGGCACTGTTGTGTCGTCGGCAAACTTAATGATGGTGTGGGCCATGCAGTCATGGGTGAACAGGGAGTACAGGAGGGAACTGAGCACCCACCCCTGAGGGGCCCCAGTGTTGAGGATCAGCATGGCAGATGTGTTGTTACCTACCCTTACCACCTGGTGGTGGCCCATCAGAAAGTCCAGGATTCAGTTGCAGAGAGAGGTGTTTAGTTCCAGGGTCCTTAGCTTAGTGATGAGCTTTGAGGGAACTACGGTGTTGAACGCTGAGCTGTAGTCAATGAATAGCATTCTCAAGTAGGTGTTCCTTTTCTCCAGATGGGAAAGGGAAGTGTGGGGTGCAATAGAGATTGTATCATCTGTGTATCTGTTGGGAAGGTATGCAAATTGGATTGGGTCAAGTGTTTCTGGGATAATGGTCACACCCCAAGCCGGTTTAGAGGGTACCAAACTAGGAGGCCCACGGCAGTCCAAGCACACACAGGTTCCACCGGCTCCAAAAAGGGATTACAGCTACACAATTAATTGAATTCAGATATCCATATGGCATGCAATATTTTGAAATGACACCCAGCCGTGTATCGCGTCCTTTCTTTTTTTTACTCCGTTTTTTCCCCTCTTGCGGCTGCTTTTCACACACAACAAGCCCGGCCCGCCACTCAAACAGCACAATTCCTCCTCTTCGCTGTAATATTTACTATACGTTTGCATGCTGTTCTGTTAGGTCAAATGCAGTCAACGGATGGTTGCAAACAAGAATGATGCTGCTTTCCACTTTGCTTCTAAATATACATTATCCTACTTCGATTATTCCAATAGTTCACCCAAGTGTTTTGATATATATTGCAAGTCAAATTGCAATTGAAATATTTGGTAAAAAAAAAAACGCTATATGCTTTTTTGCCTATATCATGCAGCCCTAGTTACAGAAGCCACCTTTTTCACTAATACTTACCCGAGAAGCCTGAACTGTCAGAGCCACATATAGACCAATTCCATAGACCCCATGGTTTCAAAAACAATACTCACCTTGCGAGTCTAAAATGTCAGAACCTCAAGTCTAAAACATTAGAACACCTGTCATGACTTGGTGAAACACACAAGTGCGCTGCATAGCATCGATTAGAGTCGATGAACCATGGCAACCCGAGGCCCAAACACACAGGAAATCTACAGTAACCTGAAATCTATATACTCGCACGCTGCCACGACAACCAAAGGCTCAAATCCACAGAAAGCTGAGGTAATCCTGATAATGTGCACATTAGGTGCTGCCACACCTAAAGGCAGCACAAGGCTCAAACTCACAGGGAACAGTGGTAACCCAGATAAGGGTTACCAGGCTGCACAACCTGTACGCTACCTAACACTATGAGCAACACTGGGAGAAGATAAATCCAAGCTATAAAACCTTACAAAGCTATGTGTGGAACCCCAATTCACTGCAGCACAGTTATCACCAATCGTCATGCCCCTGAACAATGGCCAAGAAGCTGCCACACCCATATGGAGGAGATGAGAAAGGGAATAGTTTGAAAAGTGGGACCTGTAAGACATACAGTAGGCATAACATTGGGAGCAAAAGATGCATTAGGATGTAACATCATTTTGGAGTTGCCAGGTGCGAAATCCAAACAGGAAGGGTGTACTGATAGCTCGTGGAGATCCCGAACACGCTTGGCCGACACCAAGGCCATGAGCAGGGCAGTCTGTAGGAAAGGATTTTCTGAGCCACAGTCCAATAAGGCTCACACAGAGCATCCAGGACCAAAGCCAGGTCCCAGGTTGGTGCCATAGCCTTCGACACTGGACTGAGCTGACACACGTCTTTCAGGAACTGCACACAAGAGGCTGAGACCCCGGGGTAAAGCCATCAATTCCTACATGACATGCCAAAATGGCTGCCATTTAAACCTTCAATGTGGAAAAAGAAAGGCCCTACACAAAAGGTTATTGCAAGAACGTCAAAATGTCCACCAAAGAAACTCAACCACTGAGGGGTGCAGTCTCCATGCCATAGAGATATCTGTAAAGATACATCACCCCTGAGCGACAGGAAATTTGCACTGCTCCTTAAGAACAGATAACGTGCCAGGTTTAGGAGAAAGAGAGACCACATCCCTCTGCCTGATGATAGACCTTACCAGCACATACTGGTCCTCCAACATCTGAAATAAAAACCTCAGCTATAGCAAAACTGTCTATCTCTAGGGAATTAATATGCAGCATTCTTTGCGCTGTTTACCAAATCCCTCTTTCTGAGTAGCACTCCATATCTCAGTAAGGATGCTTCGGTCATGATGATCCTGCAGTCACTACCCGGGCCATGACAACCCCACCTCCATGTTCTTGTTAAACTCTTGCAGCAAATCAATTTGATACATCTATAGCATATTAACCACATTCAACAACCTGTCAGCGACTCCTGCAGCTTGGTACCCATTGTTACGCTGATGCTTTGAGAACCGACAGTGTTTATTCGGAAGCATTGCACTAAGATTGTCAGCATCTTGAGCTAAGTAACTTGCCAGCTTTCCATCCATCAGCGTTGTGCAAACAAGCCCCGCCTTCTCCATACCCTCTACACGGCTCCCGAGTGGCACAGCAGTCTAAGGCACTGCATCTCAGTCTCTGGTTTGAATCCAGACTGTATCACATCTGGCTGTGATTGGGAGTCCCATAGAGCGGCACACAATTTCACCAGCTTGACCGAAAGAGGGGTATCACACCTTGCCTTTAGCTCATTGGCAAAATCTTTAACCATTTCCGAGGTCGCTTCACCAGAAGACCCTTTGCCAGCAGTCTCAATCTCTCTCACAAAGTCAGCCCAACACTCAATGGAAGTTGAACGCAGCCGGAGGCAATGGTCACACAAGCTGGTACGAGCCAAAGCCTCCTGAGTGTGTTTCTACCTAGGACAAACAGGACAGCACTCCTGAGTATCTTTAATTTGCATTGTGAAACTACATGCCCTAGGTTATGGCCGGAGGTTCAAACTCGGCAGGTTTGCCTTTGTGAACTTAATCTTACCACTGGGCATCTTGCTCAAGCAAGGAAGCACAGGGCTACACAAGCAGAGAAGAAAGTAGTGGATTTTAGCAGACGCAAATCCTTCCCAGGCAAGGAAGAATTAGCTACACAAGCAAAGCAGAAAATAGTTGGCTTTTAGCAAACACAAAAACCGATACCAAGATCCAAAACTCACAACACCTCGGGGCACGAGTACTCTCAACCCACTATCATAGACCTAAGTCACAGCTCAATTTAGTAGTCTTTGTGTGATTGAACATTTTGTAAATTCCTTGACACATTCTTCCTTCAGGCGATCAAAGAATTTAAGAAATGAATGCCTGCCTCGGTATTAGTACCAGGAAGACAGAGCTTTCGAGTGCGGGCTAGGCATCCATTGACCCATTGGGCGTGATTTCAGTTTTCTTCAGGTAAATATGATTGGTCGCTAACTCCACATAGTATGTTATACCGAGTGACCGACTGAAAGAGAACAGATAGAAAATACGTAGAAATGATAATGGACCTGTATATTTTAAAGTAACTGTCCTTTTTCAAGACCGCAAACAGCTTTTGAAGAACAAATCGTTCAGGAAAAGTATTATCAGCTAGCATTTTCATTCTGATTCATTCACCTAAAAGAGCCGACTCTGAACTTCCCTTCGTTCAGCAACCATGATTGTGTGAAATAGACATGGGCGGGTGCCTCAGACATGGCCTCTGCCTGGGGCCTCTAAATCACCACACACACCACCACCACCCTTGCACTCACACACCACCACCCATGCTCTCTCTCCCCAGCAGTCTCTCCCTCCTCTGTAAATATTTGTGTAATAAAATGCCATAGACAGGCCTATGCACAGATAAGATAAACAGGAGGATGTCTCTTACAACAGCAGTGGAAAGAGAAATTCATGTGCTGATAGGAAAGCAACCGGTAGCCTACCCCATGATGGCTAGTCTACTCCATTATCGTCCAAGATCTTTATCTTTTATGTCCAGAATTGAACTGGCTCTGGCAGCCAAAACAGTCTGCGAGTCTTGATTAACACATTTATATTTTCAGTTCAACACTTTTCTGGCTTCCCTCTTCTGTTACACACGGGTGTTCTCAGATGCTGGATGGCTAATTAGCAGTCGTCTTTCTGTTCCATGAACAAGCACACACAGAGTTGGTGTAATATGGAAATATGGCCGTGGGATCCTTTTTGTTTTTAAAAATGATTTCTCAATGATTTGAACATTTCCAAGGTTTCCAAAACCGTATTGCAACCGAGGATTATTACAATTTACACAGAGCGTCGTCGGGACTGCTGTATAATTGTAACACCTGATTCTTGTTAGGCCTATCTGAAAACACATACATTTTGAAGTCTTAAATTGACAACACATGCATTGATCTTGAAATATTGATGGCTATTCAGAGAGTAGGCTAAGTCATCTTCGAATAAGCCATCCCTTAGCTACAAATATATTGCAGTGCAGTAGGAATGTATATATTGCAGTTATTACAAACCTACTGCAATACTGCAATAGAGCTCAGGGAGTGTTTCACAACTCGCAAAATATAGCCTAGTCTCTCATCAGGGATTTCATTTATTTTGGGAGATTGCAAAATACGACCTTTTCATTCAATGCAGTAGAAAAATATTGTTTCAGTTGATAATAAAACATGTTTGTTTAGTTACTTTTTCATCAACTTGTTTCTTCTGTAACTTTCTAGCAAATCAAGCTAGCCTACAGAGCATCTAACTAGCTAGCCTACAGAGCATCTAACTAGCTAGCCTACAGAGTATCTAACTAGCTAGCCTACAGAGCATCTAACTAGCTAGCCTACAGAGCATCTAAATAGCTAGCCTACAGAGCATCTAACTAGCTAGCCTACAGAGCATCTAACTAGCTAGCCTACAGAGCATCTAACTAGCTAGCCCACAGAGCATCTAACTAGCTAGTCAAGAGAGCATCTAACTAGCTAGCTAAAAGTTACACTATACTCTAGCTTGCAACCTGTGGTTAATTATCATCAAAAACAAACGTCATTACATTTACAATAAACTAAAACGGGAGGTAACAGTCAGAAAAATAGTACCTACTTATAGGAATGGGTAATTTTTTACAAATTGCTAGCTATCCCATTAAACCATTAATGAAAACCACATATTTTTAATTTCTGTGTTTTGGTAACTTCCTGTTCTATAACGGACTCTGACCGGACTGAAGAAGACGCATGGTTTCGATCCTTCAACCACAACGGATCCTTCAACCACAAGGGGCATTGCATTGCCACTCCGGCTGTGGATGTCAATTGAATGACATCTTGCGCAATGTAACGGGAGTGCTTATGGTCAATGTGAATGATTCCTATAGAATCAATTTAGGTGCAATCAGTTAGCTTATTTTGTCAGAAATCAAATTATATACACATTTTTTTAATCTAGGAATACTAATCTTATCTGTTTCTAACTACAGAAATAATTTCAGAACAATCTGAGATGGTGGGTTTCATGGCTTGCTGAAATGACAAGGAATGACCCAATAGTTAAACAGAATGTTATCTGCCTGAAGGCCCAAAAAACAGGATCAGGCAAGGTTTTTATTTTATTTTTTATTTCACCTTTATTTAACCAGGTAGGCCAGATGAGAAGAAGTTCTCATTTACAACTGCGACCTGGCCAAGATAAAGCAAAGCAGTGCGACACAAACAACACAGAGTTACACATGGGATAAACAACGTAAAGTCACAATAGAAAAGTATATATATAGTGTGTGCAAATGTATAAGATACGGGAGGTAAGGCAATAAATAGGCCATAGTGGCGAAATAATTACATTTTAGCAATTAAACACTGGTAGATGTGCAGAAGATGAATGTGCAAGTAGAGTTACTGGTGCGAGAAATGAGCAAAAAGTAAATCATATGGGAATGAGGTAGTTGGGTGGGCTATTTACAGATGGGCTACGTCAGGTGCAATGATCAGTAAGCTGCTCTGACAGCTGTTGCTTAAAGTTAGTGAGGGAAGACTCCAGCTTCAGTCATTTTTGCAATTCGTTCCAGTCATTGGCAGCAGAGAACTGGAAGGAAAGGCAGCCAAAGAGGAGTTAGCTTTTGACCAGTGAAATATACCTGCTGGAGCACGTGCTATGGGTGGGTGCTGCTATGGTGACCAGTGACCTGAGATAAGGCGGGATTTTACCTAGCAAAGACTTATAGATGACCTGGAGCCAGTGGATTTGGCGACGAATATGAAGCAAGGGCCAGCCAACGAAAGCCTACAGGTCGCAGTGGTGGGTAGTACATGGGGCTTTGGTGGCAAAGCGGATGGCACTGTGATAGACTACATCCAATTTGCTGAGTAGAGTGTTGGCGGCTATTTTGTAAATGACATCGCCGAAGTCAAGGATCAGTAGGATAGTCAGTTTTAAGAGGGTATGTTTGGCAGCATGAGTGAAGTATACTTTGTTGCGAAATAGGAAGCCAATTCTAGTTTTAATTTTGGATTGAGGATGCTTAATGTGAGTCTGGAAGAAGATTTTACAGTCTAACCAGACACATAGGTATTTGTAGTTGTCCACATATTCTAAGTCAGAACCGTCCAGAGTAGTGATGCTCGAAGGGCAGGCGTGTACGGGCAGCGATCGGTTGAAGAGCATGCATTTAGTTTTACTTGCATTTAAGAGCAGTTGGAGTCTACGGAAGGATTGTTGTGTGGAATTGAAGCTCATCTGCAGGTTAGTTAACACAGTGTCCAAAGAAGGGCCAGATGTATACAGAATGGTGTCGCCTGCGTAGAGGTGGATCAGAGAATCACTAGCAGCAAGAGCGACATCATCGATGTATACAGAGAAAAGAGTCGGCCCGAGATTTGAACCCTGTGGCACCCCCGTAGAGACTACCACACTGAACTCTGTTCAGTTCAAATCTGAGAAGTAGTTGGTGAACCAGGAGAGGCAGTCATTTGAGAAACTAAGGCTGTTGAGTCTGCCGATTAGAATGCGGTGATTGTCAGAGTTTAAAGCCTTGGCCAGGTCGATGAAGACAGCTGCACAGTATTGTCTTTTATTGATGGCGGGTATAATGATATCGTTTACGACCTTGCGCATGGCTGAGGTGCACCCATGACCAGCTCGGAAACCTGATTGCATAGCGGAGAAATTGAAAGGAGAAGCTCGAACTGTTTAGGCACAGACGTGGATAGCATGACAGAACTTTGCAGGCTATCTCTGCAGTAGATTGCAACTACACACCCTTTCGCAACTCCACCCCCTTTGACAATTCTATCTTGGCGGAAAATGTTGTAGTTGGGGATGGAAATTTCTGAATTTTTGGTGGCCTTCCTAAGCCAGGATTCAGACACAGCTGGGACATCAGAGTTGGCGGAGTGTGCTAAAGCAGTGAATAAAACAAACTTAGGGAGGATACTTCTGATGTTAACATGCATGAAACCAAGTCTTTTATCATTGATCCTTTTTTCATTTTCCATTGGTTTTGTCTTGTCTTCCCACACACCTGTTTTCAATCCCATTCATTACCTGTTGTGTATTTAACCCTCTGTTTCCCCTCATGTCTTTGTCGGAGATTGTTTTATTGTCAGTGTAGTATGATTGTTGTATAGGTGCGCGTCGGGTCCGCGTACCCATGTTTATGTACATTTAGTGTTATGGAGCATACTCCGTGGACATTATTAAAAGACTCCATTTTACACTCTATTTGACTCTCCTGCGCCTGACTTCCCTGCCACCTATTACACCTATGCATGACACATATGATCAGAAGCATAGCTGATAGGAATGTGTTTTACAGAATATAGGCCTACACAAACGACTTCTGATCTCCTGTACATCACAGTTCTATCTGCAAGGTTCTTTGAATAATGAACAAAATGAACAAGTCAACCCACATGGATTCCATCAAACCCTTCATCATCCCCATAGTATTGTGGTTGCGTGAATATGCATGTGTGCATGTGCGATTGCATTGCATGCTATGTAGAAATGAGCTTCTTTCTCACCATAACGTGTGGTTATCGCTTCTCTGTCTGTTCTCTTTGTAGTCAGTAGCCTATATGGGTCAGTCACTCTCATTCTCACTTGCTTATAGGAGCGATGTGGTACCTTCCTCCAGCACTGTACAGCTTCTCTTACGCAATACAGCTCAAGCCACAAACCATGCTCTCAATCTCCTTTACCCCCACTCCTCATTTCTATTTTAGGTCTGGATGTGACCTTCTCAGACTTTAAGAGTCGTAGGTCACAGTGTATTTTCACCTCCATCTTGGTTTTTCTGTGCCTTTATCACACTAGGTTTAACTGTAGCTAACCTCACCTGATAAAACATCCCTCTGTTCTCTGTCGAAGGAGAATATAATAAAACACGTATGCAAAGTCAAAGAAGACTACCTCACTACAGGAATACTGTATGCACAATATGGTTGATATTTTACTAAGAGTGTCTTATATGGAATGTATTATCATGCTGTCTTGGGTTATAAAGGGACACACCATATTGGATCAATAAAAAACATTAGCCACACCATTCCAAAGTGCTTTAGGTGTTGCCTGGCACCATGTGGTAATGATGGGCAGGACTTGACTGGAATTTGAAAGTGTGAATTAGGGTTGGTTGGCATGCACTAACGGGGCAGAGGGATGTGTTACGTTTTCAAACTGTCTTTCATTTGCTGAGAAATAGACAACACCAACATCTTCATTAAAAAAAGTGTTTTATTTAACTAGGCAAGCCCATTTGAACCTGGGTCTGTAGTGACACCACTAACACTGTGATGCAGTGCCTTAGACCGCTGCACCACTCTGTACCCTAATTGAAACATTCACTGCAACAGCCTTATTCTAAAATTGATTGAATCGTTTTTTCCCCTCATCAATCTACACACAAAACCACATAATGACAAAGTAAAAAATGAAATGTAACATTTACATAAGTATTCTGACCCTTTCCTCAGTACTTTGTTGAAGTGCCTTTGCCTGCGATTACAGCCTTCTTCTTTGGTATGATGCTACAGGCTTGCATACTTGTTTTTGGGGAGTTTCTCCTATTCTTCCCTGCAGATCCTCTCAAGCTCTGTCAGGTTGGAGGGGGAGCATCACTGCACAGCGATTTTCAGGTATCTCTAGAGATGTTTAGTTGGGTTCAAGTCCTGGCAATCGTTGGGCAACTCAAGGACATTCAGTCCCGAAGCCACTCCTGCGTTGTCTTGGCTGTGTGCTTTGGGTCGTTGTTCTGTTGGAAGGTGAACCTTCACCCGAGTCCTGAGCCCTCTAGAGCAGATTTCCATCAAGGATCTCTCTGTACTTTGCTCAGTTCATTTTCTTTCTTCGATCCAGACAAGTCTTCCATTCCCTGCTGCTGAAAAACATCCCCACAGCCACAACCATGCTTCACCGTAAGGATAGTGCCAGGTTTCCTCCAGTTGTGACGTTTGGCAGCCAGGCCAAAGAGTTCAATCTTGGTTTCATCAGACCAGAGAACCTTGTTTCTCATGGTCTGTGAGTCCTATAGGTGCCTTTGCCAAACTCCAAGTGGGCTGTCAAATGCATTTTACTGAGGAGTGGCTTCCGTCTGGCCACTCTACCATAAAGGCCTGATTGGTGGAGTGCTGCAGAGATGGTAGTCCTTCTGGAAGGTTCTCCGATCTCCACAGAGGAACTCTGGCGCTCTGTCAAAGTGGCCATTGGATTCTTGGTCACCACCCTGACCAAGGCCCTTCTACCCTGATTGGTCAGTTTGGTCGGGCGGCCAGCTCTACGAAGACACAGTTCGTAACACAGTTCTGTCTCGGAGCTCTACGGACAATTCCTTTGATATCATGGCTTGATTTTTGCTCTGACATGAACTGTCAACTGTGGGACCTTAAGCAGACAGGTATGTGTCTTTCCAAATCATGTCCAATCAATTGAATTTACAATCAAATTGTAGAAACATCTCAAGGACGATCAATGGAAGCAGGATACACCTGAGCTCAATTTCGAGTCTCATAAGAAAGGGTTAGAATACTTGTGTAAATGTGATATTTCCGTTTTTTTGCAAACATTTCTAAAAAACAGTTTTTGCTTCGTCATTATGGGGTGTGGATTGATGTAGATGCATGCATTTAAATGCATTAAAATGCATTTAATCCATTTTAGAATAAGACTAACGTTACAAAATGTGGAAAATGGAAAGGGGTCTGAATACTTTCGGAAAGAATTGTACAGTAAAGGGACAATCAAAAATATTTACAGCTGTTCTCATTCTCAATTCAATTATTGATAGAATTAATGATAATATAACTTAGGAATGCATCACAATATTTTTATAAACCAACAATGTTTTTCCTCATAATACTGTATGTTTAAAACTTTAATTGTGATCTGATGACGTTTCAGGTAAGACCCAAATGCAGACTGTGTCGAAGTAACAATGTTTATTACAGAAACATGGGGCAGACAAATGACCGGTCAAGGCAGGCAAGGGTCGATAATACAGAGTAGTGGGGCAAAGGTACAGGATGGCAGGCAGGGTCAGGTCAGGCAGAGGTCAGTAATCCAGTGTAGTGTGGCAAAGGTACTGTCATGGACTCATTATGTCCATAGCTCCATCTATGAATGTCAGAGCAAAACCAACTGATGGAGATGTCGTTTGGCTGAAAAACTAGTTATAGATTGTGTCTTGAAAGGTTTCAGTTCCGTCCTGTGCTCTCTAGATCCCTTGACAGTCTTGTGCTCTCTAGATCCACCCTCTCTGTTTGAGATGAATCATGGTAAATATTATCTTTAAACAAGTTGTCACTCAGTAAACACTTATATGACGTGTGAATGTCTTGTAGGATCTTCTTTGGAACGTGTCTCCGAGTTTAAAACGTGCCCTTTCACATATGTAGTCACTGGTGTCATGGTGCTGGGGATAATGAATATGGAGCCAGACCTGAACTACGCTTTATCACGTCTGCATTTTGCGAAGAGTAAAATGACACCCGAGATCACTTTCTAAGTCGAAATGTAAATCAATATCTACCCCTCAGAAATGTTTCAATAGAATCTACATGGTGAAAGGAAAAATAAACCTATTGACATTTTGTTTCTAACATAGCCTAACAACCACTGCTTTGAAGGAGTAGTTGGGTTTATCTCAAACATATTTTTATTATACACAGCTGCTATCCACTGACAAGCTTAACAATTAACAGCTTTAACAAATACAGACAGGGGAGGCACCTAAAACTGACATTTAAACAACAGAACAGTCAATACTGAAGAGGCTTTGGCTGAGCAGTAGCATAGTAAACGCGGTAGTGAATTGGTTTAAAAGACACGTTCCATTTGTTTTAACCTATACATTGGGATTTGGGACAAAAGGCAAGAAAGATTATCCTGATACTAACTCAATGCATAGCTATTGAACTGGTCTGTATCAGTGGATGTCATTGAGGCCCCTATTTTTATTTTACCTTTATTTAACTAGGCAAGTCAGTTAAAGAACAAATTATTATTTTCAATGACAGCCTAGGATCAGTGGGTTAACTGTCTTGGTCAGGGGCAGAACTGCAGATTTTGACCTTGCCAGCTCAGGGATTTGATCTTGCAACTAATCAGTTACTCGTCCAACCCTCTAACCACTAGGCTTCCTGCCACCCCATGAGAAAGACTGGAAATGACCAACACAGGAAGCCTGAAATGATGGCACAAGTGCAACATTTATTTCTCCCATAATACCCTTAACATGTGTTCATATTGTTTCAAAGTCTTATTTTAAGGAAGGACTGGAGTGTGTCATCAATTGATTTATGTTGTCACTGCGAGACCAGTTCTGGTTTTCCTTTTTGCTCCTCCTCGACAGGGAGAGGGAGGGAGGTAGGAAAGGGACAGGTTATAAAGGACAGGGAAAGAGGGGCAGAGAGATGGGAGAGAAAAGGGGTAGAAAAGCAACGAAAAGTTAAAATAATAAAATAGTAATACGTTTCCTTATTAGATACTTTGTGCCAGAGGTAAAAAACAAGACACGCTCTCTTGTCTACTCTCATTGTTCTGCAAGAGGTAACTCAACAGTTAACACAACACACATCTAGAACCATTCCTAAAGGTAAAGTGGGAGTAACCATGATGCCAAGCTTCAAATGTCCACAGACTTTGCAAATACTGTAAAAGACTGTATGAATATTACAAAGGCATTACTATATACTATATGTGCTGTGTGGCTTCTCATTGTGCAACCCAACCATAACATATGGGCAAAACTGGTTGCAATGAGATCAGGCCTGGTATCAAACGCAGGTGGTCTGTGCAACTCAATACCACATTAACCCACTGGCACAGAGCTAAAGCCTACAGTTGTAGCCATGAATGAGGGCTGTGTACTGAATGTCAACTTACACTCTTCAGATGAAGTACAAATAAAGGAAAGTAAATATATGGCTAGGGAGGGTGTGACTAACTGACAGAGATACACAGATGCTCACCTCCAGGAAAGGTTCTGCAAACACTCAGGGGTCATGTGTATCTTTGCATACTAACTGTGTCTGTGCTTGCAGTCTTTCTGGCTTCAGAGAAGTCCAGCTAAAAAGGTAATCATTGTTAGAGAGTGTGTGTGTGTTTGTGTGTTACTTCTGCTTTTTCAACATTTAGAGAAGTGAATCAGACAGGTAAAAAAAAAATGCAACTGTTTGACCAAGCAGAGGAAGTGCCACTTTATTTGACCTGCATCCTGTGTTCAAACTAGTTTTTTGGGCAAAAATGTCCTGGTACTGTAAAGTTCACAATGCCGTTGTCCTTAATAAGGGCCCCAGGACCAGTTGAAGCAAAATAGCCCCCATAACATCGAAGATCCACCACCATATTTTACAGTAGGGATGAGGTATTTTCTGCCTATGCATTGTTCTTTCATAGACAAAAACCCACCGCTGCTGTGTGTGGCCAACAAGCTCTATTTTCAGGTCATGTGACCATTGTACTGGTTCCAATCCAAGTGACAATGGCATTTATCAAACTCCAGGCAGTGATATGGTCAGATGTCATGTAAATAGAGTTCTTTGGCCACGCACACCAATGGTGTGTGTTATATATTTTTGCTAACCTTTATCAAGGCATCCAATCATTGCAGACCCCACTGTACATATGTGACTGTCTCTGCTTGTGATCACAGACTAATTTCCTTTCCCATCAGTCTGTCACATTGTGTGGTCAGCGCTTTTCTGTCACGTGTTACTAGTGGTTTGACCCCACTGAGAAGGAGCCCCACACAGTCTTCTCTGTGTACAGGAGCCCCGTCTGACACGCAGGCCTATGTGGTGAAATACCACTGCTATGAATACATTCCACTGTATCAAACAAAATAGGTCTACTCATAGTTTTTCATAGTACTTCACTAAAACGTCAAAAGTTTTCACCCCATAGGACCTCCATTAGAGAAAACAACAATTTCTCCACCTCTAAAAATGTTATTTTGAAATTCTTATTGTGGTTTATGTTTCAGTTGCGTATATTCCATTTATTTTATTTGATGACATTTTGATTTCATCTCATCTCTCTAGAGCTTCTGCCTATGCTGTCTGCCAAAATCACTGTTTTAGTAGATCCGTGTCTGACGCACACTAACCGGCATAGGTGGTGGGCCAAACCAAGATGCAGTACCTGCTTTAGTTTTTGAGACAATCGATCTCTATCGAGGGAGGAGCTGTTTTTTTTTGGCGTGTTATTTTCATATTTGTAATTTTTTTATATACTGTATATATTGTTTTACGCCTTTTTCTGCCCAATTTCGAGATATCCAATTGGTAGTTACAGTCTTGTCCCATCGCTGCAACTCCAGTATGGACTCGGGAGAGGAGAAGATCGAGACCCATGCATCCTCCGAAACACGACCCCGCCAAGCCGCACTGCTTCTTGACACAATGCTTGCTTAACCCGTAAGCCAGCCACACCAATCTGTTCGGAGGAAACACTGAACAGCTGGATGTAAAAACCAGAGTGAGTGAGGGGAGTGAGGGGAGTGAGGGGCTGTTTTTTAAATGCGGTGTATATTTGTTTAACTCATTTACTTTTGTTGGCAATGTCAATTCTTGCAATTATTTCCAAATACTTCATTTTATATTCGCTAGCTGGACAGGCCAACGCCGCTGAGTACTAAACTGTAAATCAATCAAAGATTGTGTACTGTCCATGGTACTATCGCTGCTGATCATGTCTGCCAATCACATTATCTGTATCTAAGGAAGCAGACAGCTGGTGATGACTGCTCGCTAGAGTTTTCTGTCCGACAAACTGCTATGAGGTAAAGTTTTTTTACATTTATTTGTAAACTAACTATTTAGTTATACTGTAAGACTTTTCTGTAATTTCAAAAGTAAAACACTGTATGATGCACAGTATAATAACATGCATGTGTTTTACAGCATTAATGCTATAGATTGCACTGCATTATGTGTCAAATTATGAAAAATAGTTATTAACTGTTATTCGTAAGCCTCCTGTAAAAATGACTCTAACATACTGTATTTCTTTACAGTAATAGCTTATGCCTCCCCCATTTCTCCTTCGCCCAAATCCAGATAGCTGATGTTCTGAAAGAACGGCAAAATCTGAACCCCTACAAATCAGCCGGGCTAGACAATCTGGACCCTCTCTTTCTAAAATGATCTAAAATCTATTCTAAATTTGTTGCAACCCCTATTACTAGCCTGTTCAACCTCTCTTTCGTATCGTCTGAGATCCCCAAAGATTGGAAAGCTGCTGCGGTCATCCCCCTCTTCAAAGGGGGAGACATTCTAGACCCAAACTGCTACAGACCTATATCTATCCTACCCTGTCTTTCTAAGATCTTCGAAAGCCAAGTTAACAAACAGATCACCGACCATTTTGAATCTCACCGTACCTTCCCCGCTATGCAATCTGGTTTCCGAGCTGGTCACGGGTGTACCACAGCCACGCTCAAGGTCCTAAATGATATCATAACTGCCATCGATAAGAGACAATACTGTGCGGCTGTATTCATCGACCTGGCCAAGGCTTTCGACTCTGTCAATCACCACATTCTTATCGGCAGACTCAAAAGCCTTGGTTTCTCAAATGACTGCCTGGCCTGGTTCACCAACTACTTCTCAGATAGAGTTATGTGTGTCAAATCATCGGAGGGTCTGCTGGCAGGACCTCTGGCAGTCTCTATAGGGGTTCAATCCTCGGGCCGACTCTTTTCTCTGTATACATCAATGATGTCGCTCTTGCTTCTGGTGATTCTTTGATCCACCTCTATGCAGACAACACCATTCTGTATACATCTGTCCCTTCTTTGGACACGGTGTTAACTAACCTCCAGACGAGCTTCAATGCCATACAACTCTTTAAGCACCAGCTCTCAGAGCAGCTCACAGATCACTGCACCTGTACATAGCTCATCTGTAAATAGCCCATCCAACTACCTCATCCCTATACTGTTATTTGATTTATTTTTCTCCTTTGCACCCCAGTATCTCAACTTGCACGCTCATCTTCTGCACATCTATCACTCCAGTGTTTAATTGCTATATTGTAATTATCTCGCCACTATGGCCTATTTATTGCCTTACCTCCCTTATCCTACCTCATTTGCACACATTGTATATAGACTTTTTCTATTGTCTTATTGACTATGTTTGTTTATTCCATGTGTATCTCTGTGTTGTTGTTTGTGTCGCACTGCTTTGCTTTATCTTGGCCAGGTCGCAGTTGTAAATGAGAACTTGTTCCCACTCTGCCTGCTCGGCAGAGAAACCGAGCCCCCGGCTTGTGGGGCCGTTCAAGGTTTTCCGGAGGGTCAACGTATAGATTATAGCTTCCCAGTCACTATCGCATCTCACCCGCTTTTCATATGTCTCCTCAGGCCGGTGGTTCCTGGTCCCCTACCCGATGCTATCTCCAACAACATCCCCCCAATCCTCCTAGACATTGAGGGGAGTCAGGGATATTTTATCAGATCTCTACTGGACTCCCGGCGTTGTAGGGGTCGGCTCCAGTACCTGGTGGACTGGGAGGGGTATGGCCCACACGAGCGATGTTGGGTTCCGGTTGAGGACATTCTGGATCCCAACATCATCCATGATTTCCACCTTTGCCGCCCGGAACACATCAGGGGTGGGGGGGGTTACTGTTACTGTCACTGTCTAGTCCTGCTCCTCCACTCCGGCGTTCGACATTGCCTGACTGCTAACCACCGTTCCTGGGATTCATCATTACGCACACCTGTTTATCATTATGATTCACACCTGGACTCCATGACCTTCCTCATTACTTCACATTCATCTGTCCCTCTCTTACGTTTGTTCCACAGTCACTATTGTTCCTATGCTTTTCGCCACTGTGATGTTCTCGTTTCATGTTTATTGTTTTATTAAACATTTCACCTGCACCTGCTTCTCGACTCACAGCATCTCCGTTACAATAGAAATGACGGATTGCCTCTTATCCATTCGCCATTCCCTTATGCCATAGTTTTACATCTCAATTGTCAGTAGAAACCACGTTTGTTTAACCAAGTCAGCCATATCAGCTACAGCGGTTCTTTAAAAAAAAGTTGCGTCATACTGCAGCACACCTTGCGGGCTACCGCAGAATTCAATGGCACGTTGTTTCAGTGTCAGCCATTGTTGCCAGTAATGCTAGTTAGTGCAGAGGGCATCTTTGAGAAGCATTTGACAGTTTTTAATATTGGCTGTACTAGAGAATTTAAAAACCTTTTTTGCAAGAATGATTTTAAGAAATGTAGCTTAATTTGTTTCAAATTATGGTGTTTCTATTCCACCAAAAATCAAAACCCTCAGTGTTTCCGTTAGGGAAATATGGCAATGTACAACGTGAACGGTTGGGATTAGGCTACTAAGAGCAAAAATGATCCTAACATTTCCACCCCATAATTGTAAGGTAACCAATACCCAAACAGAGTTTCAGGGTGAAATAAAAAAGACCAGTCCCCATGCTTGTCTCAGTGCACCACGAAACGGTGCTGAAATAGTTGACCACACGTGGGTAGGCTAATGCTTCAAATCCTAGTATATCAATTGGATGACTTTTGGTGTTCCAGTAAGCAACAATTTGTTGCATTCATTAGCCTACTTTACTGTGAAAAATGTATGTTTAACTCTTCCAAGCCTAATAGCAAGAAACTGACGATAAAACAATGCAACAAATACATTGATCACCTCAGCAAGGTTTTACCTGTGGTGGTGGAACTGGGGGGAAGTGCAACTAAAAGGTAGCATAGATGTACTGTACAGTAGTTGAAATAAACATTTTGGAAGTCTTTTTTATTATTATTTTAACGAAAGCAAAAAAGATGTTGATGAAAAGATACTGTGTAAAACTTTAGAGTACTTAAGCATTGAATACATTGCAAATATGGGGGATTTTCACACGTACAGCAGCCGGGGCAAGTAAACTAATCGATGGATAACAGATCGACTTTCGGGAACTCATTAACACGTGTTACTGTGTGTGTTTGTGTGTGTTTCGATCCTCTCTCTCACTCACTCACTCACTCACACACTCACACACACACACACACACACACACACACTTGCTGTCTTGACCTCTAAATGCTCGGCTATGAAAAGCCGACTGACATTTACTCCTAAGGTGTTGACCGGTTGCACCTTCTATAACCACTGCTCATATTATTTGACCATGCTGGTCACCTATGAATGTTTGAACAGCTTGAAAAATGATCTAGCCATTATGTCCATGTACTCTTACAATCTCCTACCAGTTTGGATTTAAGTGTAACTTTTGTTTGACTGACGCCTTTAGTGAGAGGTCTAATGCTTTAATATTTAATCACTTCTGCCCTCCGATTTCATATTCATTATATAAATAGTCCCATGTGCACCTTCTTCAGATGAACCGCAACATGTTGGCTAAAGTAATTTAATTCATGAATGCATTAGATATTTTGTGTTTTTATTTACAGTAGTGGACAGCTGGAGGCATTTTGTTTTTCACAAGCGTGGTTTTAGAGTTCTTAAGCATCTAGTCAGATATACAGCCCTATCAGTAAGGCAATACAAAGTGCAGTAGGAAACGTTGCTATGTGGAGACAATCATGATAATAAAAAATGCATTAGCCATTGTAAAAAAAAAGTTAAGTACTTGAATCGTGTGGTAATAATGGCTTGCCAGGCGTAGTCGGAACTGGAAAGTGTGGCTACCATGCACAGATAGCAGGGCAAGAGAGACGGGGTCTTAGTGTTTGAGATTTGTTCAGGTTTTAAACTCTCTTCCTCTTGCTGTGAAATACACAACCACGAGCTCATCAATAGCATCTTAGTTGGATTAAATGCTAATAAGATAATTTTAAGGTTTCTGTATTAGCACTTTATGACATCTTCTGATGTAAAAAGGTTTTTCTAAATCAATTTGATTGATTGAAGATACAAGGAGTATGATAAATTATGTTTATTTCTCTTTATGGAGTCGTGTAGTGAGGGTCGCTGTCTCTAAACTGGACAGGATGTGGTGGGCCTGCAGAGAAACAGAGATTATAGAGTATGGGGGCTTGGAGAAAAACACCATCCCTGACTGATATCATCAACCACATGGCCAAGGTGACAAGCACCAAAAATCTGTTCAAACTAAATTAATTGAAAGTGCTTAAGTGTGGGATTTAGAGTATGGCTAATGCCAAATATAGTAGTGTTAATTGTATATCATTTGACCTTTTGAGATTATGGTAAATGCTTTATTTGTCTCTTCCCCATTGTGAAGTCTTTGCAAAGATTAGGGACAGCTGCCTTGTGAAACTACACTGTGAAATAAGAAAGTCTCAAAACAGCATGGTTGTGGAATAAACCAGTGTTCAAAGACACTGTACACAGGGCTGTAACAGTGACTAAGTTCAGCGTGGAGGCCAGCTAGTGGTGACTATTTAACAGTCTGATTTAACAGTCTTGATGTCTGGAATTCAAATCAACTCAGTTTTAATTGAATTGCGGCCTAATCAGCAAGGGTGTCGTTTCATTAGCAAGGGAGGAGAATTCTCCACCTGGGCGGACTGTGAGAGGAACACGTAAAAACGCAATGATATCCTTGGGCATGCTGTAGTCTTCCCATATGGTGGAGAAGTTGTCCCTCAGCTGTTTGGTGAAATCTTCCATCACCTCTGTGATAATGCTGCGGCCTGGTCCCCTCTGCCTGTCGTTTCTTCAGTGTACTGAAGTGTAGCAGCCTTCCAGATGACAAGTCCAAATCGAACAACTCAAGCTTCCTAGTAAAGGCCTCACATTTTCCCACCATGTAGGCTACACAACCGTTTTCCCTCTTCCATGGAACTGCAGATTTAACCAGTTTAAGTGACATAATATGTCCGCCAAAAAAGCCTTGTGTAGCTTGCAGTTATTAACGCTTCAACGCCACTTTGAAAGTTATATGCTTGATTTTTAATGACGTCTGAGATTGAATTATTTGCAAACAGGGATATTTTCATTGAAAATAAGACACATTGGCTCGGGATTTGGAAAATATGGAAAGATGAACCTATCTCTGTACGATCTTCCCTGAAACTTCAATTTTTATTTCCACCTTTCTTATGATACTTATCTCTTGCTGTCAAACGAATTGTTCTGAACAAATGTTGAAGCATAACAAAGACTTGTAGCCTACAGTGGGCTACATAGACCTGTTTTCCCACCAATTAACCCACAGAGAAATAGCCAAAAATAGTAATTGAATAGAGATGTGATTTTGTGAGAATATTTATGAATTCATTATGTACTAATCAGATGAGTTAAAAATGTTGTTCAAATTGTAGTGTAGGCCGAATGAATTGAGCTAATATTACATTACAACTTATGTTCTGGCCCGACGACTATTGGCTCCGACACAATTTGGCCCAGGGCCAAACCTAGATGACAAACTCTGATTTGGGGGATGTCTATAGACACCGCAGGAGTGCAGGGACGGTTTTAAAATTGCCTTTTGTCTTTTGAAGAACACTTGAAATACACCACAAAGGCTGCTGCTGGGATAAGAGTATGTTCATCCATGCCTCTCATCTTTGTGTGGGTGAACAACAAATACAATACATTACACACATAGTGTACCTCACATAAATAGAACACAGAAGCATACAAGGTAATACAAACTGCAAACAGTTTTGATTTGATTTTATTCGGATCCCCATTAGCTGTTAAAGAATCAGTAGATATTCTTCCTGGGATCCACGAGCGCAAGTATAAAATTGTATAAGTTCACAGTGAAATTCAAAATGTTCTCCAATCTAATCTCAGGTTAATCGCAAATTAATTTGAACAAGTAACCTTTATTTCGCTAGGGAAACCCCAAACCCCAATCAAAAAAGCATCCACATCGTAGGACTATGCAATGTCCTTTCATTTGAATTATTAGGACAAACAGGATTTCACTTAAGGTTCAGGCGTAGTGGCAAAATAGGCTGCTGGTATGTTCAGCACAAGTAATTCCTTTAACATAATTACCACCATGTTAGGCTGCAATCAATAAACCAAAAGCACATAATTTAAGTTAAAAAAAAGGTAAACCTAGGCCTACATACCGACAAGACATAACAGCCTAAACTTAAGTTTAGCTCTCCATGTCCTAATGGTTAGGACCTTAAAGGTGCATGTGAGATCTCAACAGACCTGATCTCACCACCAACCTAACCTCTTACTCCCTCTGGAGGTAGAGAGAGAACATTACAACTCAATTTACAGTTGGTTAGCTGCCAGTCCTGTCACGAAACAGACCATCACTGTCAACATCACTACACACTGTGAAGATGGAGGCCTTGGAGATGAAGAAGGTAAGATACATCATTATCCTTTATTGCCATCAGCTCTGAGCTAAATACACTGTTGTTTAAATATTTTTGAGACGAGGGCTTAAGACACCAACAGCTTACAGACGGTAGGCAATTAAGGTCACAGTTATGAAAACTTAGGACACTAAAGAGGCCTTTCTACTGACTCTGAAAAACACCAAAAGAAAGATGCCCACAACACCTGCACAGGATCGGGACATCCGAACATCACACCTGCTTGACAGGTATACAGTGCCTTGCGAAAGTATTCGGCCCCCATGAACTTTGCAACCTTTTGCCACATTTCAGGCTTCAAACATTAAGATATAAAACTGTATTTTTTTGTGAAGAATCAACAACAAGTGGGACACAATCATGAAGTGGAACGACATTTATTGGATATTTAAAACTTTTTTAACAAATCAAAAACTGAAAAATTGGGCGTGCAAAATTATTCAGCCCCCTTAAGTTAATACTTTGTAGCGCCACCTTTTGCTGCGATTACAGCTGTAAGTCGCTTGGGGTATGTCTCTATCAGTTTTGCACATCGAGAGACTGACATTTTTTCCCATTCCTCCTTGCAAAACAGCTCGAGCTCAGTGAGGTTGAATGGAGAGCGTTTGTGAACAGCAGTTTTCAGTTCTTTCCACAGATTCTCGATTGGATTCAGGTCTGGACTTTGACTTGGCCATTCTAACACCTGGATATGTTTATTTTTGAACCATTCCATTGTAGATTTTGCTTTATGTTTTGGATCATTGTCTTGTTGGAAGACAAATCTCCGTCCCAGTCTCAGGTCTTTTGCAGACTACATCAGGTTTTCTTCCAGAATGGTCCTGTATTTGGCTCCATCCATCTTCCCATCAATTTTAACCATCTTCCCTGTCCCTGCTGAAGAAAAGCAGGCCCAAACCATGATGCTGCCACCACCATGTTTGACAGTGGGGATGGTGTGTTCAGCTGTGTTGCTTTTACGCCAAACATAACGTTTTGCATTGTTGCCAAAAAGTTCAATTTTGGTTTCATCTGACCAGAGCACCTTCTTCCACATGTTTGGTGTGTCTCCCAGGTGGCTTGTGGCAAACTTTAAACGACACTTTTTATGGATATCTTTAAGAAATGGCTTTCTTCTTGCCACTCTTCCATAAAGGCCAGATTTGTGCAATATACGACTGATTGTTGTCTTATGGACAGAGTCTCCCACCTCAGCTGTAGATCTCTGCAGTTCATCCAGAGTGATCATGGGCCTCTTGGCTGCATCTCTGATCAGTCTTCTCCTTGTATGAGCTGAAAGTTTAGAGGGACGGCCAGGTCTTGGTAGATTTGCAGTGGTCTGACACTCCTTCCATTTCAATATTATCGCTTGCACAGTGCTCCTTGGGATGTTTAAAGCTTGGGAAATCTTTTTGTATCCAAATCCGGCTTTAAACTTCTTCACAACAGTATCTCGGACCTGCCTGGTGTGTTCCTTGTTCTTCATGATGCTCTCTGCGCTTTTAACGGACCTCTGAGACTATCACAGTGCAGGTGCATTTATACGGAGACTTGAATACACACAGGTGGATTGTATTTATCATCATTAGTCATTTAGGTCAACATTGGATCATTCAGAGATCCTCACTGAACTTCTGGAGAGAGTTTGCTGCACTGAAAGTAAAGGGGCTGAATAATTTTGCACGCCCAATTTTTCAGTTTTTGATTTGTTAAAAAAGTTTGAAATATCCAATAAATGTCGTTCCATTTCATGATTGTGTCCCACTTGTTGTTGATTCTTCACAAAAAAATACAGTTTTATATCTTTATGTTTGAAGCCTGAAATGTGGCAAAAGGTTGCAAAGTTCAATGGGGCCGAATACTTTCGCAAGGCACTGTAGGATGGCAACAACAACTTCCCGAGTTACACCAGGAATGCACAATCCCTCCATCAGTGCTCAGACTGTCAGCAATAGGCTGAGAGAGACTGGACAGAGGGCTTGTAGGCCTGTTGTAAAGCAGGTCCTCGCCAGACATCACCGGCAACAACGTCACCTATGGGCACAAATCCACCGTCGCTGGATCAGACAGGACTAGCAAAAATTGCTCTTCACTGATGAGTCCCGGTTTTGTCTCACCAGGGGTGATGGTTGGATTTGTGTTTATCATCGAAGGAATGAGCATTACACCGAGCCCTGTACTCTGGAGCGGGATGGATTTGGAGGTGGAGGGTCTGTCATGGTCTTGGGCGGTAAGTTGCAGCATCATCGGACTGAGCTTGTTGGGTTGGGATTGCAGGCAATCTCAAGGCTGTGCGTTACAGGGAAGACATCCTCATCCCTCATGTGGTGCCCTTCCAGGAGGCTCATCCTGACATGACCCTCTAGCATGACAATGCCACCAGCCATACTGCTTGTTCTGTGTGTGATTTCCTGCAAGACAGGAATGTCAGTGTTCTGCCATGGCCAGTGAAGAGCCCGAATCTCAATCCCATTGAGCACATCTGGGACCTGTTGAATCGGAGGGTGAAGGCTAGGGTCATTCCCCCCAGAAATGTCTGGTAACTTGCAGGTGCCTTGGCGGAAGAGTGGGGTAACATCTCACAGCAAGAATTGGCAAATCTGGTGCAGTCCATGAGGAGGAGATGCACTGCAGTACTTAATGCAGCTGGGGGCCATACCAGATACCGACTGTTCAGGGACACATTATCCCATTTCTGTTAGTCACATGTCTGTGGGACTTGTTCAGTTTATGTCTCAGTTGTTGAATCTTATGTTCATACAAATATTTACAGCAGTTGACAGTGAGATGACATTTCTTTTTTTGCTGATTTTATGTTCCCCCCCATTTAGTATGTTACATTACTTTCTGTTAGGTTACATTATGAATGGAAGGGCGTGTGTACATTATCACACGAAATAGAGGAAGGTATCATAGTTCCTCTGAATCGGATGATGTAACTTATCATACATTTTGGAGGATGTACAGTGCATTCGGAAAGTATTCAGACCCCTTGACTTTTTCCAAATGTTGTTATGTTACAGCCTTATTTTAGAATTGATTTAAAAAATATATCTACAAACAATACCCCACAATGACAAAGCAAAAATAAGGTTAGACATTTTTGCAAATGTAAAAAAATGAAATATCCCAAGTATTCAGACCCTTTACTCAGTACTTTGTTGAAGCACCTTTGGCAGCGATAAAAGCCCCGAGTCTTCTTGGTTATGATGCTACAAACTTGGCACACCTGTATTTAGGGAGTTTCTCCCATTTTATCTGCAGATCCTCTCCAGCTCTGTCAAGTTGAATGGGGAGCGTCACTGCACAGCTATTTTCAGATCTCTCCAGAGATGTTCGATCGGGTTCAAGTCCGGGCTCTGGCTGGGTCACTCCTGCGTTGTCTTGTCTGTGTGCTCGTCGTCCTGATGGAAGGTTCATATTTTCCCCAGTCTGAGGTCCTGAGCGCTCAGGAGCAGGTTTTCATCAAGGATCTCTTTGTACTTTGTTCCGTTCATCTTTCCCTCAATCCTGACCAGTCTCTCAGTCTCCTCTGCTGAAAAACATCCCCAAATCATGATGCTGCCACAACCATGCTTTACGGTATGGATGGTAGGCCAGATGGGATGCTTGTCATTCAGGCCAAAGAGTTTGATCTTGTTTCTCAAGGTCTGAGAGTCCTTTAGGTGCCTTTTGTCAAACTCCAAGCGTGCCTTTTACTGAGGAGTGACTTCCGTCTGGCCACTCTGCCATAAAGGCCTGATTGGTGTAGTGCTGCATAGATGGTTGCCCTTTTGGAAGTTTCTCCCATCTCCACAGAGGAATTCTGGAGCTCGGTCAGATTGACCTCGGGTTCTTGGTCACCTCCCTGACCAAGGGCCTTCTCCCCCAATTGCTCAGTTTGGCTGGTCAGCCAGCCTTAGGAAGAGTCTTGGTGATTCCAAACATCTTCCACTAAATAATGAGAGAGGGCCCTGTGTTCTTGGGGACCTTCAATGTTGCAGAAATGTTTTGGTAGCTGTGCCTCAACACAATCCTGTCTCTGAGCTCTGTGGATTATTCCTTCGACCTCAAGGCTTGGCACTGTCAACTGTGAGACCTTATATAGACAGGTGTGTTCTTTTCCAAATCATGTCCAATCAATTGAATTTACCACAGGTGGACTCCAATCAAGTTGTAGAAATGTCGGAAGGATGATCAATGAAAACAGGATGCACCCTAGCTCAATTTTGAGTCTCATAGCAAAAGGTCTGAAAACTTATTTAGATAAAGAATTTAAATGTAAAAAACATGTTTTCACTTAGTCATTATGGGTTATTGTTTGCAGATTGATGAAAACAAGTACTTTAATCCATTTTAAAATGAGGCTGTAATGTAACAAAATGTGGAAAAGGGGAAGGGGTCTGAATACTTTCAGAATGCACTGTATAGTATTATACGTCTTTCTCTGAGACAAGGTTGCTTGTTGTGTTGTAACAACAAAGAGAATTACGTGGAGAATTTATGTTAGCGGTTAGGAAAAGCAACAAAAAAGGTTAGGATAATTAAGTAAAAGGTTACGTGAATTGGGATAAGGTTAGAATAATGGTTGGGGGAAGCGTAAGCTAAAATGCTACAGTTCACCCTGATGCAACTTGAACACACAACCTTTGGATTGCTAGCGATATACACCTTACCCATCCTCCCCAACCAACCTCCCGCCTATTTTTTTGTCTTAAGTAACCTTCTGTCTTTGTAATCAATACTACTTATTGGAGGTGAAAAGATTTACATAAAATACTGTTGATTGAGTCCATAACTACAGAGTATGCCAACACTTGATTGGTTGTTTTGATTCACAAGACATGTGGAACAATGATTATAAACTCCACATTTACAGTGTCTGTGTCTGTTAATTGATTCATCTCTCGTTAGAATTGAACTGAATTAAATTTTCCTCTGAAAGATGACTTTCCTTCTCTCCCATTACTTTTCTCAAACTATAACAGGAATTGTATAGACTTGTTTGTGTTTCTGAGAAGGGAATTTAAATGTTTAAGGTAATGACTAAATAATTCCACCCTGAAACGTATAAGACTATATTCCAATAATACATGTGTGGGACAAGTTAAGAGGGAGAAATATGTGGAGAAAACAGAGGCTGGTAGACTACACACGATAACTGACAACAGGAGGGCCCTTCCTATGCCTCTCTTATCAGGGGAGGAAAAGAACGGCGAGAAACTGCCAAGGCTGGTAGAAAAGTAATAAAACTGTCTCTCTCTCTGTGTGTGTGTGTGTGTGTGTGTGTGTGTGTGTGTGTGTGTGTGTGTGTGTGTGTGTGTGTAGAGGGGTTATAAAGACTGCTCACATTTTGGTTGACTTTAGAGATCTCATGAATAAACTATAATGGACCTTTGCAGAATCTGAGTCTTTGCCTAATTCTTATTAACCCTAGCTATAGTTTGAAGACAATTACTTCTGTGATGATGTAACTATCTATGGAGGATTGTCCAACCAATCTACAGTGCCTTGCGAAAGTATTCGGCCCCCTTGAACTTTGCAACCTTTTGCCACATTTCAGGCTTCAAACATAAAGATATAAAACTGTATTTTTTTGTGAAGAATCAACAACAAGTGGGACACAATCATGAAGTGGAACAACATTTATTGGATATTTCAAACTTTTTTAACAAATCAAAAACTGAAAAATTGGGCGTGCAAAATTATTCAGCCCCCTTACTTTCAGTGCAGCAAACTCTCTCCAGAAGTTCAGTGAGGATCTCTGAATGATCCAATGTTGACCTAAATGACTAATGATGATAAATACAATCCACCTGTGTGTAATCATGTCTCCATATAAATGCACCTGCACTGTAATAGTCTCAGAGGTCCGTTAAAAGCGCAGATAGCATCATGAAGAACAAGGAACACACCAGGCAGGTCCGAGATACTGTTGTGAAGAAGTTTAAAGCCGGATTTGGATACAAAAAGATTTCCCAAGCTTTAAACATCCCAAGGAGCACTGTGCAAGCGATAATATTGAAATGGAAGGAGTATCAGACCTCTGCAAATCTACCAAGACCTGGCCGTCCCTCTAAACTTTCAGCTCATACAAGGAGAAGACTGATCAGAGATGCAGCCAAGAGGCCCATGATCACTCTGGATGAACTGCAGAGATCTACAGCTGAGGTGGGAGACTCTGTCCATAAGACAACAATCAGTCGTATATTGCACAAATCTGGCCTTTATGGAAGAGTGGCAAGAAGAAAGCCATTTCTTAAAGATATCCATAAAAAGTGTCGTTTAAAGTTTGCCACAAGCCACCTGGGAGACACACCAAACATGTGGAAGAAGGTGCTCTGGTCAGATGAAACCAAAATTGAACTTTTTGGCAACAATGCAAAACGTTATGTTTGGCGTAAAAGCAACACAGCTCATCACCCTGAACACACCATCCCCACTGTCAAACATGGTGGTGGCAGCATCATGGTTTGGGCCTGCTTTTCTTCAGCAGGGAAGATGGTTAAAATTGATGGGAAGATGGATGGAGCCAAATACAGGACCATTCTGGAAGAAAACCTGATGTAGTCTGCAAAAGACCTGAGACTGGGACGGAGATTTGTCTTCCAACAAGACAATGATCCAAAACATAAAGCAAAAGCTACAATGGAATGGTTCAAAAATAAACATATCCATGTGTTAGAATGGCCAAGTCAAAGTCCAGACCTGAATCCAATCGAGAATCTGTGGAAAGAACTGAAAACTGCTGTTCACAAATGCTCTCCATCCAACCTCACTGAGCTCGAGCTGTTTTGCAAGGAGGAATGGGAAAAAAATGTCAGTCTCTCGATGTGCAAAACTGATAGAGACATACCCCAAGTGACTTACAGCTGTAATCGCAGCAAAAGGTGGCGCTACAAAGTATTAACTTAAGGGGGCTGAATAATTTTGCACGCCCAATTTTTCAGTTTTTGATTTGTTAAAAAAGTTTTAAATATCCAATAAATGTCGTTCCACTTCATGATTGTGTCTCACTTGTTGTTGATTCTTCACAAAAAAATACAGTTTTATATCTTTATGTTTGAAGCCTGAAATGTGGCAAAAGGTCGCAAAGTTCAAGGGGGGCGAATACTTTCGCAAGGCACTGTATTTGAACGTAATAAGGATCAGCTTTTCATTAATGCATTTCATCCAAAGTAGGCATGGATTTACACTGCATGTTAAAGGTGAGTTAAACTGCTCCACTCTAAACAGAAAATATTGGTGGTTTCCGGGGATTACGTGGTCAGTGTCTATCTGTCATGTAGAGGCCAGATGGTGGAGTGAAAGACGAGTGGTTGAGGAACAGGTCATGTGCTTTATTAAATAGATCATGAGCAGAGAAGTGAGATGGGTGAAAATGCTGCAGTTAGTTTCCAGACATGTGTTGCAGCATGAGCAAAAAAAGACTGCCGTTCTTGGGGGTCTTAACTGTAAAAAAACATGCTCTAAATTTTGTAACTTACGTATATAATATATACTGTACTTAGTGAGAAGTGTGTTGATACTGAGATATCTAAGCTATCTACTCTCTGAAGCCCAGCATTCAGCCCAGTCTGAAACTCAGCAAGTGAAAGAGATTGTGGGAAGTATTTTTTTCCAGAGCAAGTGTTGGAAGTGGGCAGTTAATTTATGAAACACAGGTGTAGCTGGCTAAACAATGCATTATCGACCATGATCAGAGATTTGAAAAGATGGTGATGTTATGTCAGACCACTTTATCGTAAAGTTGTTTTTAAAATATAAAATATACATGTTATTTAACAAAACACTGGAATCACAACATTGCACAATCTGATCTTTGTGGAAAAATACATCACACAAATGCACAGAAGGATAAATGAGGCACTCGTGTTTTCTGACCAAATGTGATTAAAATTATATTTGGCATGGCATAATATACAAGACATGTTTTTATATAAAATATAAATTGGCACAATAATGAATGAGCACAGTCCAAATGTAAAAGCATAGAAAGGTTTGAGAACATTTTGCTGACACATCTTTCAAGACTTACACTATACGGTACACTGTCTCAGTGTACAACATGGTGTAATATGTACAGTACAGTATACAGTATACTGAAATATAAAAATGTTAAACCACTATATGTGGAAAATACATTAGAAGAAAAAAACATTAGGATTAGTCAATATTTTAATATTAGAAATGTACAGCTGCCTGGCATTAAAAGTAACAGAACAAAATGTCCCAAATAAACAGGACAAAATGTCCCAAATACACTTAAACTCAATAAATAGAGAAATACACTTGAAAACCACCCAAACAATTACAGTGTTCCCTCCTAATTTGCCGCTAGCAGTAGGCTACATTTGGTATTTGGTCATTTATTAGGATCCCCATTAGCTGTTGCAAAAGCAGCAGCTACTCTTCCTGGGGTCTACACAAAACATGAAACAGGACATATTATACAATGGGGGTCTAATCCTGAATGCTGATTGGTTAAATGCATATTCCAGCCGGTGTCTATTCCACAGGTTTCCTCCGGATAAATCTATAACGTTAAAATGCCTATTTACTCTGTTCCATCTGACTGCGCAATCTACTGTCTCATCAGCCCAGCCAAGCAATTTATAAACTTGATCTCCACTACAAAAAGCATCCAGACATTATCTCACATTTCTTTTAGACTAACATGTAGTTATCAACAGCAGAGATTTGTATAAACCTTGTTGTCTGTCTCTCCAACATATGCAATATTTTTTCAATATTCAGATTTGATCTCCAACTGTCCCATTAGTAATGAATGTGTAGGGGTCGGGAGTTGGGACGAGAGAGAGAATTAGGCAGAGTTTCTCAGCCTGTCAAAATCATGAATCAGCTGGCATCATTTTTATGGATATATACAAGGAAATGTCAATTGAAAAAAGGTAAAACAAAGTTAGTTTGCAGTCTTTCCAGTTTCAGATGGAAGTAATTGTGTTAGCTGTATTGTTGGCTAGCTCCTCTGAAACATTTTCTGTAAGTCTTCACAAGGTTTTCACACACTGTTGCTGGTATTTTGTTCCATTCTTCCATGCAGATCTCCTCTAGAGCAGTTATGTTTTGGGGCTGTTGCTGGGCAACACGGACTTTCAACTCCCTCCAAAGATTTTCTATGGGGTTGAGATCTGGAGACTGGCTAGGTCACTCCATGACCTTGAAATGCTTCTTACGAAGCCACTCCTTCGTTGCCCAGGCGGTGTGTTTGGGATCATTGTCATGCTGAAAGACCCAGCCACATTTCATCTTCAATGCCCTTGCTGATGGATGGAGGTTTTCACTCAAAATCTTACGATACATGGCCCCATTCATTCTTTCCTTTACACGGATCAGTCGTCCTGGTCCCTTTGCAGAAAAACAGCCCCAAAGCATGATGTTTCCATCCCCATGCTTCACAGAAGGTATGCTGTTCTTTGGATGCAACTCAGCATTCTTTGTCCTCCAAACACGACGAGTTGAGTTTTTACCAAAAAGTTATATTTTGGTTTCATCTGACCATATGACATTCTCCCAATCTTCTTCTGGATCATCCAAATGCTCTCTAGCAAACTTCAGACGGGCCTGGACATGTACTGGCTTAAGCAGGGGGACACGTCTGGCACTGCAGGATTTTAGTCCCTGGCGGCGTAGTGTGTTACTGATGGTAGGCTTTGTTACTTTGGTCCCAGCTCTCTGCAGGTCATTCATTAGGTCCCCCCGTGTGGTTCTGGGATTTTTGCTCACCGTTCTTGTGATCTTTTTGACCCCACGGGGTGAGATCCTGCGTGGAGCCCCAGATCCAGGGAGATTATCAGTGGTCTTGTATGTCTTCCATTTCCTAATAATCGCTCCCACAGTTGATTTCTTCAAACCAAGCTGCTTACCTATTGCAGATTCAGTCTTCCCAGCCTGGTGCAGGTCTACAATTTGTTTTTCTGGTGTCCTTTGACAGCTCTTTGGTCTTGGCCATAGTGGAGTTTGGAGTGTGACTGTTTGAGGTTGTGGACAGGTGTCTTTTATACTGATAACAAGTTCAAACAGGTGCTATTAATAGTGGTAACGAGTGGAGGCCTCTAAAAGAAGAAGTTACAGGTCTGTGAGAGCCAGAAATCTTGCTTGTTTGGAGGTGACCAAATACTTATTTTCCACCATAATTTGCAAATAAATTCATTAAGAATCCTACAATGTGATTTTCTGGATTTTTTTTTCTCTCATTTTGTCTGTCATAGTTGAAGTGTACCTATGATTAAAATTACAGGCCTCTCTCATCTTTTAAGTGGGAGAACTTGCACAATTGGTGGCTGACTAAATACTTTTTATGCCCCACTGTATAACAAAGTATTGAGATAAACTTTTGTTATTGACCAAATACTTATTTTCCACCATAATTTGCAAATAAATTCATAAAAAATCCTACAATGTGATTTTCTGGATTTTTTTTCTCTCATTTTGTCTGTCATAGTTGAAGTGTACCTATGATTAAAATTACAGGCCTCTCTCATCTTTTAAGTGGGAGAACTTGCACAATTGGTGGCTGACTAAATACTTTTTTGCCCCACTGTATACTGTATGTGGGCTAATGTAGGTGGAGCACAACATGCTCTAATAGGGGAGTCTGCAGGAGGGAGTGATTATATTCTTAAGAGATCATGAGCTACATACTGTGTACCTAGATAAGGACAAGCAATAAAAGGTCCTTCTTAATAAACTAAACTCTGACTTTCGTACATTCAAACTGCATGAACACAGTTGTAGTCAAAGCAAGATCTGAACTACACTTAATCATGTCTGCATTTTGTGAAAAGCAATAACAGTAAAATCTCACCAAAGATCACTTTCTGAGTCAAAAGGCAAACCAAGATCTACCACTCAGAAATGTTTCAACAGAATCTATATGGTGGTTTTCAACGTAGCCCAATAGCCATTGTGCTGAGGAGTAGGCGGCTTTATCTCACCAAACATCTGCTTTTTTTGTACACAGCTGCTATCTACTGGCAAGCTAAACAATGACCAGCTATAAAAAGATACAGGGGAGGCACCTACATTTAAACAACAGAACAGACAGAACTGAAAAGAAGTTTCGGCCCAGCTGTAGCGTAGCAAACACACTAGTGAATTGTATTAAAAGAGGTTCCATTTGTTTTGATCTATACATTGGGATAATGGGCACTTGAAAAGAGGGATCACCCTACTAATAACCCTAGGTATAGTTATTTAATTTGTCTGCATCAGTGAATCTCATCGAGGCCCCAATTCAACAAGAGACTGAGAATGACCAACAAAGGAGGTTTGAAATGATAACAGCACAATTGTTAAATGGGAATTTTATCCAGGAACAACTGTACAAAAGTGTTCTAGATGAATATTTACTATAATCTTGTCTCAAAGTCCACTTGGATGTGGATTATCATGTCACCCTCTCATTAACTTCTTGTTCTCTCTCAACCTTCATGCAGTGTTAACATCCTCGCTGGCAGCCATGCGATGTTACTGGAGTCTATAATAAACTAATGTCAGGTCAGGGTTGTCTCTAAGTGACTCCAGTTCTGGCATACATCTTCGTTCCTCCTAGACAGGGAGGGAGGGAAGGATTGAGAGGGACAAGGAAAGAGGAGCAGAGATGGGGGACGAGAAAAGGTGTAAGAATAAAGTTAAAGAAAAATGATGATGTGTTTGGTTATTAGATACTTTGTACCAGAGGAAGGAAACAAGACACGTCTGATGCTCTGTTGTTTAATCTCATTGTTCTGCAGAAAGTAACTCAACAGTCAACACATCTAGAACCATTCCTAAATATAGTGGGAGGAACAAAGAAGCCAAGCTTAAAAGTTCACTGACTTGACACATACTGTTTAAGGCACAAGAAGATCAAAGGCATTGCTATACTGAACAAAAATATGAATGCAACTTGCAACAATTTCAAAGATTTAACTGAATTACAGTTCATATAAGGACATCAGTCAATTGAAATGAATTCAATAGGCTCTAATCTATGGATTTCTCATGACTGGACAAGGGCGCAGCAATGGGTAGGCCAGGGAGGGCATAGGTCCTAATGTGGTGGTCCTGGTTGGTATGGTTACATGTGGTCTGCAGTTGTGAGAAAAGTTGAATGGGTAGGTGTGTCCAAACGTTTGACTGGTACTGTATGTACAATATGCAGTGTGGCGTCTCATTGTGTAACCCAAACATTTAATTTTGGCAAAACTGATTGCAGTGACATCAGACCGGTTATCAAACTCAGGTGGTAGGTGCAACTCAATACCACATTAGCCCACTGACACAGAGCTAAAGCCAACAGTTGTAGACAAGAGGGCTGATAAAGCAGCTGTATTACATCTCCTATGTTTATCAGCCTGTAGAATTATTACTAACCTGGTTTTCTGCTGGTTTAATGTGAGTTATCTCTGCACACTGAACGTCAACTTGCTCTCTTTCAGGTGAATCTATAAAGGCAAATAAAGTAAATGAAATATACAGCGTGGTTGGGAGTAACTGACAGATATGCACAAATGCTCATCCTCAAGACAGGTTCTGAAAACACTAAAAAATCATGTTACTATGGATTCCTGTGTCTGTGAGGTCTGTTTGGCACCAGAGAAGCTATAAAGTAATGATTGTCAGACTGTGCTTCTGTGTGTGTGCCTTCTGCTTTTTCAACATTTAGAGAAGTGGTCTGAGATAATGCAACTGTCTGACCAAGCAGAGGAAGTGTGGAAGATACGCCACTTCATTTGACCTGCATCTGTTGTTCAGGCAAACATTTCCTACATTTCTAAAACACTATCCATGATAATTAAAAAAGGTTGTGCACAACATGTTTTGACTTTGACAAGGAGAATGACCTCACCCCGTTAAAAGCTAAATACCTGCATGTGAGTGCCCGTTTCTCCTCTTCTTCAGATATATTGCAAGTCCAACAAGTCCTGAAGCCACCAAAACACAGATTATAGCAATAATAAGACAATCTCGAGTCCTCTCATCACCATCTAAATTAAAAAGAGAGAAAACAATACTTTTATTAAAACATTGGGTTTCATAAAATGAGCTCTACCATACTTATTGTTTCATATATAAGTTGGTATTGTCTGGATGTCTGCAATGTGACATTGCTACTGTACATGTGTTTACCTGTCACCTTAAAGGGATCACTCTCTATACAGGAATGTGGAACAACGGCTGTCTCCTTGCTGACTGGGTTGGTAGCCTCACATCTGTAAGAGTCTCTGTTCTGTTCATCCACCTTGAGAGGTATAGAGAGGGTGATGTTGTGGTCAGGGCTGCTGGTCTGGTTGAGTATCTCCCCTCCTTTGTACCAGGACAGGGTCACCTCTCTCCCGTTCTCCATAGAACACACCACGCTACAGGAGATGTTATCATGGACCGTGACCTGAGGTTTGGACAGAACATCTGGAAGATAAATAATGAATTAATGGGAATTGGTGAAATGGATCTCATCTTTAAATAGCAAAGAGCAGTTGGTACATTCATTTTTGGATTTAGAAATGAATGAAATGTACCCATTGATTCTTGAAGAATATTTATAAATGCTTTTTGAGCTTAGAACCCATAAAAAGTTTTACTCTGGTGTTTGTAAACAAAGAAATTGTAAACAAATACTATATATCACCACACTATAATGTTTTACATGATGGCTGATCAGTCCTTGAATCCATAGCTCGGTCTATGAATTTGAGAGTGGTTACATTTCTCCAGAAACATCCCTCAGCTCTTTACCAAACCAAAAGGTGACAGCTTTAGTATTGTTTCTACTGCTGATTGCCACTTTAATGATGTTGTAATTTACAGCACACACACACACACACACACACTTACAGTACACAGTCAGCTGAAATGTATGTTTTGTCTTCCCTTCATCTGTATTCTCCACAGTATAAACCCCAGAATCATCTATTTGTAGGTCTGACAAAGTGAAGACTCCAGTAACATTGTTCCAGTGAAGGCGGTTTTTAAATCTCTTCTCAAGGTTGGTATTACTTTGTTTACCAGGGTGCACCTGTGCAATACTGCCAAGGTCTTGATTAAGTAAATTGCCAGAGTTCAACACCCTTTCTGGAAAATAGAAAAACGTTCCCACAATTCCATTCACCTGCCGAGTCTCAGGTTGGGCTGAATGCTGGGCTGAGCAGAGTACTGTGGAGAGGAAGAGAAACTCAATATCAACGCATTGCCTTAAATATCATAGTTATTCTCTAATAATATAGCAATGTAGCAAATTGCAGTTTTTCTTGATAAAATGTGTCCAAACAGAATTAACGTTTTCTAAACAATTAACATGCAGCCCAAAACTGAAACACGTTGGCCAAAATGATACATTTAATTTGCAAAATGCATTAAAACTCTCAAAACATTAAATACATGACACAAAATTAACTCCCTCCATCCATAACTACCTCCATCAAAACATACAACTTGTTATCTAATGAAAAGTTATTTCAATAAATCGTTACACAACGGCCCAATAAATACAAATTACAACTATCAATATACTCTAACATGGTTTACCCTCTTTCATATTTCTGTGCCATTTGTTGATACTATAATTATAGTATGCGCCATAAAAGACGAGTAAATATATTATCACAGCATGGGTTGTGTTATTTTTTCCTAAAATGATTTAACCAAAGATGACCAACACAGAAAGAATGTCACTGAAGAGCATGAATATCCAGAAACAGAAGGCTTTATTTGACCTTTTTCCATGTTGTCCTTCACAAATGCAGTGATGCTGTACAGTATATACAGAGAATCAAAATAAAATACACCAGGCTAACAAATCACTGCAAAAACAAAGCAATGTAGAAAAGGCAACATGTAACGGTTTTCTTCCTGGGAAGGAGAGGAGGACCAAAATGCAGAGTGGTTATGGTTGGTTGAAGATGATAACGTGAACAATATACATATACAAAATAAGAAAACGTTGAAAAACCGAAACAGTCCTAACCTCCTGGTGCAAAACACAGAGACAGGAAAAAATCACCCACAAGATACCTAAAGCATATGGCTGCCTAAATATGGTTCCCAATCAGAGACAACGATAAGCACCTGCCTCTGATTGAGAACCACTCCAGGCAACCATAGACTTACCTAGAACACTCAGCTGAACACAACCCCATAGACTACAAAACAAGACACATAAATCACCCATGTCACACCCTGGCCAACCAACATAATAAAGAAAACACAGAATACTATGGCCAGGGCGTGACAGTACCCCCCCCCCCCCCCGCCCCAAAGGTGCCGACTCCCGGCCGCACACCTAAACCCATAGGGGAGGGTCTGGGTGGGCGTCTGAATGATAACATTTACACACTTACCAAGAGAACATCCCTGGTCATCCCTACTGCTTCTGATCTGATGACTCACTGAACACATGTTTAGTTTGTAAGTTATGTCTGAGTGTTGGAGCGTTCCCCTTGCTATCCGTACATTAAAATAAACAAGAAAATGATGCCGTCTGGTTTGCTTAATTTAAGAAATTTGAAATGATTTATACTTTTACTTTTGATACTTAAGTATATTTCAAACAAAATACTTTTATACTTTTTACTCAAGTAGTATTTTACTGGGTGACTTTCACTTTTACCTGAGTCATTTTCTATTAAGGTTTATTTACTTTTACTCAAGTACTGCTTAATATACATCCAGTGATGCTGCCGAGATGGTGCTATGTCTTGTTCAGAAGCCTGACTGATGAACATTAAGATTAGATTTCGTAGCAAGCAAAGATCTAAGCTGACAGTTGATTAGAGATTCAACAATTTCGTCAAACTGGTTCTTGACTAAAAATACTTTCAATGAAAATGTTATTTCTTAATTTGTGTCCGGGAAACCAACCCTAAATGCCTACATTGACATGGTGCTCTCTGTTTTTTTTGTCTATTTGTTGTCATACTCATCCAGGATAAGCAAACACTGACATGAGAAAAAACAAAGATCAGAGTATAGCTTTATGCACTGTTTAATAAAGTGTTAAAATAAAACACATTCATCTTCGTCGAAATTGACCAAGACAAAAGAGGACAAAAGATATTTGCAAGCATGCCTTGTTACACTAACATACAGCTTCAGAACTGGCCAAAATATATTTTGTACAGGCTAAATGCAGCGGTATGATTTTGTTTATATTGTTAGGAACAGATACAATATATACAGTGCTCTCCACTAATTTTGGCACCCTTGGTAAATATGAGCAAAATGGGCAGTGAAAAAACGTCTTATTGTTTATCCTCTTGGTCTTTAATTTAAAAAATCACACAAATACAAACTTTAATTAAAGTAAAATAATTGAAAGAAAAAATACATTCTTATCATAAAACATTTTTTTCCCTCAAATATAGAGTACCAGTCAAAGGTTTGGACACACCTACTCAGTCAAGGTTTTTTCTATATTTTTACTATGTTCTACATTGTAGAATAATAACACATATGGAATCATGTAGTAACCAAAAGAGTGTTAAACCCTTTGCCTTGAAGACAGCTTTGCACACTATTGGCAATCTCTCAACCAGCTTAATGAGGTAGTCACCTGGAATGCTTTTCAAACTGTCTGGAAGGAGTTCCCACATATGCTGAGCACTTGTTGACTGCTTTTCCTTCACTCTGCGGTCCAACTCATCACTAACCAACTCAATTGGTTGAGGTCAGGTGAATGTGATGGCCAGGCCATCGGATGCAGCAATCCATCAATCTCATTATTGGTCAAATAGCCCTTACACAGCCTGGTGGTGTGTTTTGGGTCATTGTCATATTGAAAAACAAATGATTGTCCCACAAAGCGCAAACCAGATGGGATGGTGTATCGCTGCAGAATGCTGTTGTAGCAATGTTGGTCAAGTGTGCCTTGAATTACCAGCAAAGCACCCCCACACCATCACACCTCGTCCTCCATGCTTTATGGTGGGAACCACACATGCAGAGATCATCCATTCACCTACTCTGTGTCTCTCAAAGACATGACGGTTGGAACCAAAAATCTCAAATTTGAACTAATCAGAACAAAGGACAGATATCCACCGGTCTAATGCCCATTGCTGTTGTTTCTTGGCCTAAGCAAGTCTCTTCTTCTCATTGGTGTCCTTTAGTAGGGGTTTCTTTGCAGCAATTTGACCATGAAGACCTGATTCACACAGTCTCCTCTGAACAGTTGATGTTGAGATATGTCTGTTACTTGAACTCTGTGAAGCATTTATTTGGGCTGCAATCTGAGGTGCAGTTAATTGAAAATGTCTGAGGCTGGTAACTCGAATGAACTTATCCTCTACAGCAGAGGTAACTCCGGGTCTTCCTTTCCTGTGATGGTCCTCATGAGGGCTAGTTTCACCATAGTGGTTGATGGTTTTGCACTGCACTTGAAGGAACTTTCAAAGTTCTTGAAATTTTCCGGATTGACTGACTTTCATGTCTAAAGGTAATGATGGATGTTGTTTCTTTTTGCTTATTTGAGCTGTTCTTGCCATAATTTGAACATTGTCTTTTACCAAATTTTCACTATTATTCTACAAATGGGCATTTTCAACCGTTAAACAATGTTCTTTTAACCATTTCCTGATTTGTGCAGCCCAGCAACATTTTGTTGCACAACACTACTGTATTCTCGGGTCTTTACCATAGCGATGGATAAATATGGGAACTTGGCCTGTATGTCACCTCCTATTTATACCCCGGTGAAACAGGAAGTCTTGGCTTACCACTTAAGCATTCCTAATAACTCAGGTGAACTTAAAAACCTAAAATATGAATGGGAATATACTTCAGTTAGATTTACTCATAAGAATTTCTAGGGGTGCCAATAACTGTGGCACACATGTTTCGGAGATAAATATTTATCACATTTATTACACATTTTTTTTCTCTTATTTAACAGCCTGTATTGAAATCACAGCCTCCCTGGTGCTGTAGCATGCACTCATTCAGTCTCTTGCTCTGGTTTGATATTACAATATTCTGCTTGTCTCCAGTCATGTAAAATGAAGTAGAATTGCATAAATGTGTTTATAAAAGGCAATTTCTTCTCAGAACTCAAATAAGATGATAGATTCATGCAGTGCTTTTATTATAATGGAGATCTTTTCCCCTCTACCCTTGTCCGTGGTGGAATGTAAATCCACAACTGTCTGACAATTTTGGCATGTAGGCTAATGCTTACAAAATGAAGAACAGCTTCTAAAACTGCATATCTAAAGGCTCTGGTCTGTCCTAGGATTGAGGGTAAACGGTAGGCATGTTCTCTGCTATCCACTTTGTTTCATTTTGGGTAAAGGGGAGGGTCACTTGTCTCACTTGAAACGGTCAGGGAGTATAAAAATATATATTACTGAAGGGTCATCCATATTCATTTCAGAGAGGTCCGATTTTCTCCAGTTATCCCTCATTATAAATACCTTACAGTCCCTTAACAGTTCACAAGCACCTCAGTCAAGAAACTCAAGATAGATCTGACAGACAAAACCAAAACCTGAAAACCCACATCATTTCCTCCTCACACTACATCTTAAATACTTTGAGGGCTTGTTTCCCAGACACATATTAGGCCTAGTCCTGGACTAAAACCCTGTTTTAATGGAGATTCTACATTGTGCATACTTTTTAGTCCAGGGCTTAATCTGTGTCCAGGAAACAGGCCCTGAATGTTTGATCTATGGGGGTTCTTCATTTAGTTGATGGACCTACAGTATGCTCATTGTCCTTCAATGATACAACACCATGGAGGAGATTTCCAACTCTAGTTCTTATCATGACAATAATGTTTTAAAACGTCATACGAAACATACAACACAGTTGTTCATGTTACAGTTTCAGAAAAGGGGAAGTTGTTTAAGAGCAGCACTTTAGGCAAGTTGGACAAACATCTAATGCAGTGAGTTGATAAAATCTAGTTACCAAGAGGAAATGCTCTCTCTTCCCCATCCTGAACACAGAGGGGAATGACTTGTGTGAGCTCACATTCAATCCCAACATTCAAATAAGAGGCAAATTGGTTGCAGTCAGATCATTTGTCCCAGAGAAACAGATAAAGTCACGTTGAGTTACTCAAGTTGATCAACTTCGCTTTCTCTATGAGATAAAACAGAGAGTTTTTTTCACACAACTGTTGTTAGGTGTAGCCATCAACGCTTGTGAACATAGCCACGTGAAATTGGGGTGCTGTAGCACCCCCTGAAAAATAAAAGTGGAAAAAACGGACCAAAAAACATCACCCAGCCCCCAGTAATTGCTGTTGCACATAAAAACTCCCTACAACATTAGCAAATGGGTCGATGCCTCCTTTTTATATCAGCTGTGTAACTTTATAT